>NC_069110.1:12014722-12029722 GCF_947172395.1 Bicyclus anynana | reverse complement strand
TTTACAGTATGAATTAAATCAAATGGAAAATTCCTTGCAGGAATTAACTGCTAAATATGAGTTGTCTCAAAGTCAGATCCATGATCAGATCATAGCGGCTGAAGAGTTGTTAGCCTTAGGTACATACAATATGGCCCGTTTTGAATCATTAAGTAACAAATGCCAATGTTCAAATCAGGTACCTTCGGTTACCCAGGATTGTAGTGTTTTGTCTATTTCTGGATATATTGGCAAAAATGAGCAGTGTAATAATAATGTTATTCCAATTCCTTCAATCTCAGATAATAATTTAAGTTCACATAGTTTTAATTTGCCAGACAAGGCTCAAAAAAAGACTCTAATAATTTCTGATAAGTTAGGTAAGGATTTTGGCTCCATTATGAGCCATTACTTAAACCATTCAGTGACTAATAAATGTTTTCCGGGGGCTAGTTTTAGTTATTTAATAAATAGCATAAGTATAGAAAATCTAGTTGGTTACTCAAATGTAATTTTGATGTTAGGGAACAGTATAAATATTAAAAGGCATCAAATTATAAAATGTATTGAAAAGCTTTTGGTATTACATAATAGAACCAAATGTAAATTTACATTATGTGCATTTCCATACCTTAAGTCAATTGCTAAAGAAAATAAGCATATCCATAACTTGAATACAACTTATACAACTTGACATACCATCACAGCGATGCATTTTTTTATTTTGACATGAATAAGTTTATCTCATCTTATTCGTTGACTAAAGATAATTTATATCTGCCAAAAAAATGTAAGCAGCATGTTGCCTCTCTGTTGGCTTACAACTTAAACGAGTCAGTTACAAGTGTTGTAACATCTATTGACATTAATATGACATGTAATAATAGTAGTTATGTTTCTATTGACCAGAGTACGAATGATAGTACTGTCTCAATTGTTAATTGTAATTTAACCGATCCAGTTACAAGTATTGTAACGCAGTCTTTTGACATTTTTACAACCTGTACTAATAGTACAAATATTTCTATACCTGACGGCAGTACCAATCCTGGTACTGTTACAATTGAAAAATTTTTAAACTAGAAGATACGACAACGGAGATGCACTGTAACATTAACCTTGTACACCAAAACATACAGAGCATCAACGGCAAGGAGTTAGAAGTTGAACTATTTGTAGAAAAATTGTAAAAAAATTTCGTAATACACATATTATGTATTACGGAGCATTGGCTCACTAACTCACAGCTGTCAGTTCTTAATATTAATAATTATTCATTGTCAAGTGTGTTCTTCAGAAGGGCTGGTCATGGTGGCTCCTTAATTTTCTTACATAATAACTTAAAATGTAAGGATAGAAAAGATATAGTTCGTCTTTCTGTGGAATGCATTGTTGAACTTTCTTGTGTGGAGTTGGAACAAATTATTATAGTATGCGTGTACAGACCCCCTCCTGCTGACTTTGATCAATTTGAAGAGGTAATGGAAGATGTAATGAGGCGATTGTGCACATCTTCCAAACAAATACTGATTTGCGGCGATTTTAATGTTGATATTCTAACAGAAAACTCAAAATCTGTTAGATTTCTTAACTTATTTAAATGTTTTGATTTGATGCATGCTTTTAACGAACCTACTAGGATAACCGCAACTTCAGGTACCTGTCTGGATAATATATTTTATAATTGTGTGCTTGAGAGAAAGAAGATAATAAATAAATTAAGCTCTGATCATAGTGGTCAAATAATTACTATCTTAAATAATAAAACCAATAGCAATCAATGGGTAAAATGTAGGCCAATAACTGAAAGTAAATTAGAGCGATTCAAAAACACAATTATTTCTAAAATTCCAAGTCTTGCATTTGAAAATAATCATCCAGACATGCTCTTTGGTACACTTTTCAAGACAATAGACAAAGAGTTTAGTAAATTTTTTAACTTTAAACGCATTAATGCTAGCCAAAAATTAAAGTTTAGCGAATGGGCTACTGTAGGCATTTACAAAAGTAGAGACAAACTGTACGAGTTGTACGAGGAAAAACAATATACTCAAACGCGAACTTATTTAGATTATGTAAAAAGTTACTCAAAAATTTTCAAACGTGTTTGTATTCTTGCGAAATCGTTACACATCAAACAGAAAATAATTGAGTCTGAGAACAAGATACAAACCACCTGGAATATAATTAATAGAGAATCAGGAAAAATCAAACCGCGGGATATCAGTTTTGAATTAATTGTCAATGACAAAAAGGTAAACACTGATATCGAGGTTGTTAATGCCTTTGAAGATTTTTTCCAGAATGTTCCTATCTTGTTAACTGATTCACTAGATTCGTCTGCTACGGAAGCCCAGAGACTATTAAGAGGCAATGTTAAAGAGTGCAACGTACTTTTTGAATTTCACCACATAACTGTATCAGACATTAAAAAATCTTTCAATTTGTTAAAATTAAAAAGAACCGGAGATCTGTGGGGCATGTCAGTGAAAGTAATATCTAACATAATTGATGTAATTGCTCCCCACTTAGCCATTATTTTTAATGAATGTGTGGACTTAGGTATTTTTCCGAACCTAATGAAGCACGGCAAATTGTGCGGTTGAATTTTTTTTATTAAAATTTTCATTTTTTAATTTTTAGTGTTAGTACACCTACTGAGTGTGAACAAAAGTTAATAATCAATTAGTTGAAACGTTATTTTTTTATAATAAGTATCTAAGTCCTACAATCCCAATTTTAAAAATACTACCTCAACTCATATACAAAATTTCACTCCCCCTTTATCTACACGTAATATGAATATTCAGAAAAACGTGAAAGGTGACTGTCCTCCGTCTTCATCACCAGACCCCCTATGCAGTCACAATCCATATGGTTGGATAGTTGTTGTGTATCCGCTAGCTCAATAGCTCGAGTCAGCGTGAGCGTAGAAGGTCTTTGTTCAAAGAGCTTATCGCGTTCCGGGCCTGATCCCAAACCGAGGACAAAACGATCCACTAGGTTGGTTTCCAAGGCGGCGCCGAAGTCGCAATATGTCGCCAGACCTCACAATCACGCCACTCCTCTTTTTCTCCTTCGTCTGTCACCCGTTCGGCATCAGGTACCATTGATACTTGAGCTTCATTCATCTTCTCTTCCACCATGTCGACGGCATCTGTAACTTCAGGCTGAGTGCACTGATCTACCATAGGTTCGGCGCTAGGCTGGCAGGCCGGGGCCGATGGTGAAGTGGAAGACGGATGAGACTCGCTGTCGGCAATTTTATTGCCAGTATAATTTATAATCTGATCGACATGCCTAATACAACAATTTTCAAGGTCATGAATAAAAATTTTATACATTTTATTTCCTATCTTCTCTTTTATAGTACCCAACTGCCAAGCTTCCTTCCGTGCACTGTACCACCTGACCCACACGACATCTCCGACGGTAAAACACCTTTTTCCGGGTACTGCGTGTACATGAACCTCAGAATTACTTAACGGTAAAATTAAATCTAAGCGAGATCTAAGATTTCTGCCGAACATTAGCCGAGCTGGTGTTTCGCCGGTGGTGCAGTGTACGGTGTTCCTATAATTAAACAAATATCCTAATAACAACTCATGAGCCTGGTGAACTGTCGGGCTATCTTTTATAATACATTTTAACATTTTCTTACAAGTTCTGACCGAATTATCGGCTTGACCATTGCTTGGCGGATGATATATGGGAGTCGTCATGTATTTTATTCCGTTGCATAAACAGAAATTTTTAAAATCACTCGAATTTATTTTAACGTCGTTATCGCTAATCAAAACCTTTGGAAGCCCGAATGTTGAAAATATGTTTTTTAGTTTTACTATTAATGATTTAGTCGACGTTCCATTGTGCATATACAGACACTCGACCCATTTACTGAACGAATCGACCACTACTAGATACACCCTTTGGCCTACAGTCATGTAGTCTATATGCACGCGCTGCCAGGGAGCAGTGGCGGCAGGCCACGGCGCGGGCGGGTCGCGCGGGGGCGCGGCGCGGAGCTGCGCGCACGTCGCACACGAGCCCACCCAGCGTTCGATGTGTGCGTCTATCTGCGGCCACCACATGCGCACCCGTGCGTTACTCTTGCTCTTAACGATGCCCAAGTGTGTGTCGTGTAATTCTATCAACATCTTTTCCCTGAGCGAGGAAGGTATTACTATTCTATGACCTCTAAAAAGACAACCATTTTCGAACTGTAAATCAGACTTACATTGAAAATAAGGTAAAATTGAACTACAGGTCACTTTTCGAGGCCATCCTCGTTTTAAATATTTAATAACAGTCTGCAACGTCGTATCGCGTTCCGTCATCTGTTTAATGTCACGAGCATTAACAGCCGCGGATGTTTCGTCTAAAAAACGGAGCGCGTAGGGAGTATCTACTTCATCATGATCTGTAACACAACTATCAAGTAAGGGGGCGCGTGAAAAATAGTCGGCCGCCGCGTTATTATTGCTTGACACATATTGCACGGTGTAATTATATGCTGATAAAATAATAGCATACCTTTGTAACCGCAGCGCCGTCGTGACCGGTATACCCGTTTTGCTGTTAAAAATCGATACTAATGGCCTATGATCGGTTTTCAGTACAAAAGGTTTTTTACAGCCGTATAAATACTGATGGAAACGTTTTACACCAAAAATTATAGCAGTAGCCTCTTTTTGTATTTGGCTATAATTTTTCTCGCTGGCTGAGAGAGAACGCGAGGCATACGCCAACGGGCGCTCAGCGCCATCGGCGGCCCTTTGTGAAAGTATAGCACCCAAGCCGTCGGGCCCGGCATCGCAAGCTAAAATAAGTTGTGCCGTGGGCTCAAAGTGCGCGAGGACACGCTCCGACGACAAACAGCGGCGTACAGCCGCCACGCTAGCGCGTTGATGCTCGCCCCACTGCCACGCTGTACCGCTGCGTAACAAATCATGCAACGGTCGCAGCAAAGCTGACGCGTTAGGTATAAAATGCCTATAATAATTTACAAAACCTAAAAACCTTTTCACTTCAGTAACGTTTGTCGGCTCTGGCGCGTTAAGTATAGCTTGGACCTTTTCCGGACAAGTCTTTAACCCATTTTTACTTATGACGTATCCTAAGTACTTAACACTTTCTTTGAAAAATTCGCATTTATTCCTCTCTAAACGCAACCCCGCGTCACAAAGTTTACTAAGAACTTCGTCGAGTCTTTTTAAATGACTTAACCTATCGGGTCCCGTTATACATATATCGTCGAGCCACACACTTACTCCGTCTATACCACATAGTAGGGTTTCCATAGACTTTTGAAAAATCGCAGGAGCGTTAGCTAGGCCATAGAGAAGACGTGTGTACTTATAGAGCCCTTTGTGAGTATTTATTGCGGTGAGGTCCTGACAAGATTCATCCAAAATAAACTGATTGTAGGCGTTTTTTAAATCAATCTTACTATAACGCTCACCTCCTCCAATCTTTGCAAATACTTCCTCAATCCGAGGCAGTGGATATTTTTCTATTAAGAGGTCCTTGTTCAATGTTACAGAAAAATCACCTGCAATCTTAACTTGACCGTTAGCCTTCAGTACAGGCACTATCGGAGTAGCATATTGAGAATAATTAATAGGAACTAAAATACCTACTCTTACTAATCTATCGAGTTCTTGTTCTACTTTATCTTTAAGGGCAAAAGGTACGGGGCGTGGCTTAAAAAATTTTGGAACAGAATTATCTTTTAGTTGCAACTTCACTTTAAATTTATTAAACGAACCCAACTCATCACGCCAAAGGTCAGAGAACTTTTCTAACAGACGTTGTACATCTTTATCATCACATAAATAATTTAATTTGTTCATAGTAGTGATTGCTAAATTAAATGCAGACATAAAATCCCTACCCAATAAGGGAGGACCTCCGTTTTTTATAACAAAGATTTTAATTCTTTTTTTTACATTATTAAAATTGGCATTAATCGAAAAAAAACCTAAAGGTGTTATTTTATGTCCGCTATACATGCACATAGTTACATTACTTTTAGATAATTTAAAATTAGTGAACTTGTCTTTATACAACATCTCTGAAATCACACAAAGCCCTGACCCCGAGTCAAGCTCCATAGTCATTTTTTTGTTACCTAAGGTTAGGTCGACTAGTATAGGTTTATCACTCACGTACCTTAAATTAAAATTTTTACACTCCTTGCACGCTTCGTCAACCCCACAAGGCTCATCTTCCACACGGTAAACGCCCGCACTGACCCCGATATTATCGCGCACACAGACACTTTTAAGGTGACCCTTGACCCCGCACTTTTTGCATCTATAGCCCTTGTAACGGCACTTATCACTTTGATGATTCTTCAGACCACAGACTTGACATCGCGGATCACGAAGTCTCGTCGAATCACTGTTGTTGACAAAAGCACCGCGGCCCGACCGAAACGGGGTGGCGCGGCTAGCGCGACCTTGGAATTCCGCGCGGAACACCGGCTCCTCCTTGACGTGCACTGCATCTATTTCAGGACGTACCACCTTCCCCTTTTTCGCACTTTCTGCCTGCTCCGCTAGCTCAATAGCTCGAGTCAGCGTGAGCGTAGAAGGTCTTTGTTCAAAGAGCTTATCGCGTTCCGGGCCTGATCCCAAACCGAGGACAAAACGATCCACTAGGTTGGTTTCCAAGGCGGCGCCGAAGTCGCAATATGTCGCCAGACCTCGCAATCGCGCCGCCCAGTCTCCTAATGACTCGCCTGGGCTTCTACTCGCTCCGTAGAAATTCGCCTTGTCAGCAAACGAGCACTGTCGTAGTTTAAAATGGCCGTCCAGTAATGCCACGACTTCTCCGTAACCTAGTGAGTCCAACTGCTGCGGGTACGCTAAATTCGCTGCCAAACGGTAAGTTTCGTCGCTGATGTGAGTTAATAAAATCCCAATCTTTTTCACGTTATCGTCCACACTATTAATATTGAAAAATTGCGTCAACTTCCCTTTGAATATCTGCCACTCGCCATTCTTGTGGTCAAAATTTTGTAAATGACCCAAATAAGTCGACATTGGTAGATATTTAGTTTTAAAACGAATCTAAAACGTAGCACTCGTAGGTATAAGTGGATAATTACTAATCCCGCCGCGTTCGCCAATGTTGTGTACTTCAACATAAATGAAACAACCGTTCCGTTAGCTACCCGTTTAATGACTGAAGATAGATGCGATGCAGCGCAGGCGCATTATAATACAGCGGTGTGAATGTAGTTTTAATATGAGTACGTATTATACACATCAATAGTTCTCATCAATATAAAATTAAATCAAGTCCAAACACAAGGTAGCTACTGTGAACCGTCGAGGAGTTCCCTTAACTCTCCTTCATCTTCGTCACCAGACCCCTAATACAGTCACAACCTATCCAGGTGGAAAGTTCTCATCAATACAAAATTATCAAGTCAAAACACAAGGTAGCTACTGTGAACCGCCGAGGAGTTCCCTTAACTATCCTACGTCTTCATCACCAGACCCCTAATACAGTCACAACCCATCTAGGTGGAAAGTTCTCATCAATACAAATTTATCAAGTCCAAACACAAGGTAGCTACTGTGAACCGTTGAGGAGTTCTCTTAACTGTCCTTCGTCTTCATCATCAGACCCTTAATACAGTCACAACCCAACAATAAATCAAGCCCAAACAAAAGGTACCTGCTGTAAATCGTTGACGAGTTCCATGGTCTGTGTTTTGGCTCCATCATCAGACCAACTCCAGACTTTCATAAAAGTGTAGTGGTTTAAAATACCTTATGGAAACACTAACAAACGCACTAGCCGTCCCTAAAATTTTCGAAAGTTCCCCTCGATTTCTTCAGGATGCCATTATCAGATCCTGACATGAAAAAATGGGACCACCCTGGAATCTGTCTGTCTGGTCGGTCGGAAAATCGGTCCACAAATGACGGAATTATCGCTGGAATACATAAAAAAAAAAAAAAAAAAACATACATACAGTCGAACGTAGAACCTCCTCCTTTTTGGAAGTCGATAAATTAAAAAAATACCTTTAAAATACTCAACATCAACAGAAAAATCAAAGATTTTAGTACTTACTTGTGAAATGAAATTCCCACTACTTTTGTTTGGTTTTTTTTTAATATTTATTTTGCGATTCACAAGCTTATTGGTTAACATTTCCGTAATATTTCGAATACCGTTGCACCGGAACCACAACGATCACCATTTTGCGTCGACAAAAACAAAATTTGATGTTGTCATGTAAAATATGTCTAACCTTTTTACGCAATGACTAAAAAATATCTATCTCGCTCCATTAAGGTAGCTTTCTTTAAGTTAGAGAGGTTACGAAA
This sequence comes from Bicyclus anynana, assembly GCF_947172395.1. Lineage (NCBI taxonomy): Eukaryota > Metazoa > Arthropoda > Insecta > Lepidoptera > Nymphalidae > Bicyclus > Bicyclus anynana. The sequence continues at coordinate 12,021,398 of NC_069110.1, read as the reverse complement.
ATTTTGTTTATTCTTTAAAAAAATAATTCCTTGACCAAATTTGACGTAAAATGCCACATGTCCATTATATATAGGTGTCAAAGCACCGTGCGTTCGTCACTGCGGCACAGTCGCGACTGTCTGCACCCACGCCCCGAGTTCGAGGTGCGTAGGTATACCTGGCTTTTCGACCTCTAGTATGAAGATCAAACTACTGCTTGTATATATTTTTACTGTGGCATTGCTTAGACTATCCACAGATTAAATACATGGAATATTCGATACTGATCGATGTTTGGCTGTTTCGTCAAAATAATCGGTTCTTTTTATAAATTGTTTTTATTAAAAATTTTATAAAATTAAGGTTTAAATACTTTCAAATGAAACGTTACTCCATCTTTTACTAAACTACAAGTAGCTTTAGGTTTCGAATTGTTTTTCAAATTAAATTCAAAAACCAGATTGTCCAGTTTGACAACATTCATATTTTTATCACTAATCGTAATTGCATTAGCTATAGTACTGAAAGTGCTGATGTATCTTTTAATTGAATATAGAATATTATTTTTTTAAGCTTTTTGAGGAATATCTTTACGAAACTAAAATCGAATCGAATAATCAGAAAAACAGAATGGACTTTGCGGACTTTGAAACACTCACCTGGACTTGGTGGTTTTTGTTGCAAAAACAACTAGGACTTTGTTGAGTTTGATACATACATATTATAGCCTAGTTGACTGACCGGTTTATTCCCCGTGGTCCCTGCGCCGTAGTCCCTGCGAGACATATAATACTGCCGAATTAAAAATATATTGTGATCAATATTATACTCGGGATTTTTTTTAATAAGTCGGGAATACTTTTAACGTAATCGGGAATACTTTTGTCGTATTTTTATTGATTAAATATCTTATTAACCGACTTTAAGAAAAGGAGGTTCTCAATTCTACGCGTATGATATATTTTTTTCTCCTTTTTTAATTTTTTTTTAAATTTGTTTTAGTTTCCTTTTTTTTCTTTAATTTTTTTTAAATATTTGATGCCTCATAACTTCGTCATTTATTAATTAATTTTGAATTTTTTTTTGTTTTAAAAACATTGGTCCAATGGTTTTATTTTCTTGAAAATCGGTTTAGTAATTTTGTGTCATTATTATGTGAAAAAAGTTTAAAATAGTTACAAGAAATCGGGCATTTTTGAAAATCTTGCACCTTAGTGAGATCAGAAAGAACATAATCATAATTTTCAAAAAAAAAAATGAAAAAAAGGGGGAAAAATATATCATACGCGTAGAATTGAGAACCTCCTTTTCTTGAAGTTGGTTAATAAGATATTTAATCAATAAAAATACGACAAAAGTATTCCCGATTACGTTAAAAGTATTCCCGACTTATTAAAAAAAATCGAGTGTAATTCGGCAGTATTATATGTCTCGCAGGGAACCACGGGGAATAAACGGACTGACCTATATTGATACTTTTTGTTTTGATAGTTTTAGAAACATATCATTTTATAGTCCATTTAGTCATTCAGTAGAATTCTGACAATTCAATTTCCGTTTCCGGTGTTTCTATATATAAAATAGTTCCCTAAAAAAAGATGACAAGTTGAACTAAAACGAAACTTATTCTTTCGATTCTAAGAATGAAATTTACACAGGCCTAAGATTCAATTTAATTATAAATAAATATAACATTATCTTAATTTTAACTAACACAATTTACAAAATATTAAATTCGATAGAAATGACGTGGGAAAAAATATCATCAACTAGCCAGACCAGGGTAGACAGCAGATTTCACAAACCTTTTTGATAAAATGTAGTATTATTTGCGATGTTATTTTCGACTATATAAAATTTTATTTCAATTTAATTTATGTTCAAATGCAATTTCCATAGCTTTATAAACACCATAGTCAGTCTACTGTCAGGTGCCTTTAAAGGATATATTGAATAATGTAGCTTTAACATGAGGGTAATTAAAAAAAAATTGAAGGCGGTACCAAGTTAGTGCTGTGTTAATTAAAACCGTATCTGAAAGAAGTGTCTGAAAATCTAGTTAAAATCTTCATGATTTAAACGGCTTGAATCGAATCGATATCGAACGGCCGAATTGAGAAACCTCCTGCTTTTTTTGAAGTCGGTTAAAAATGTATGACATTCCGATATACGTTAAGGCTACGAACTTTTCAAACGTCCCTAGTATATAATGTTAGGAGCAAACAGGAAAGGCGCCATAATTGAATCTCGCTCCATTCTAAAATTTACCTCGGTCCGGCGCTGCTCGTATATAATGGGTCTTTTTAGCCCCTTGTATAACTATCTACTCTACTATTTCATACTATATCTACTATTTCATTTCTCTTGCTCAAAAACACTGTCATATTACCACTCCACAGCGGGGCTAAACAAGCATTTCAGCCTCTAGGAGCTAAAGTTAATAAATAAATTGTTCAGTACACCTGAGGCCTAGTTCAGACTACTTTAGTATTTTAGCCGAATACGAACAATTTTTGGATTTGCCGCCCAAAAATTGTTCAAAATCAAAATTACGGATATTAGCCGGTAGGTACATTAAAATAAAATTACACTAAAAGTGAAAATAAAATACCACATGGAAACAAATATTTATTTTGTAATAAAACACCAACATTCTAAAAAAATAAGTAAAGTAAGTAATTTATTTCAATACCAGTACCTAAACATGATCTATTTTTGGAAGACAGTTTGGTTTTAGTTTTAGTTTTGGATGTAGCCCGTTGGCTACATCCAAAACTATGGTACGCGCGTTAACAACTGAGTCTTAGGGCCATAAATCATTTCTCTATATTTATCTCGCTTGCACTTATGGGTCTTATGGAGCCGTCTAGTGAAGGGTGTAACAATGAAAGACATATTATCGATAAGTAAAGTTTATTATCGTATCTTGTTCACAAAATTAAAAAAATTAACAATATTTGATTTAATATAATACATATTTCATATTATATAACAAACAATATCAGTTCTTTCCATTAAATATTTACGTCCTTCGCTATTTTTCTTATACTGGAACCCAACCTCCTTCAGTAGTATTCTCATTGAAGTGTTGCCGCATTTAAAATCGGGTAATTGTTCACGGAATTTTTCTAAAATTTTCGCCACGGATGGATACTCTCCATTCTCATAAAATGAAGCTACAGTTCGCTTCAACACACTTTTATCAAAATCGTCAATATTAGTGACGGTTTGTGGTTTCTTAAAATTTGTTCTTGGTATACAGGTACTGCCTGATTGTGATACTTCCGTCTTGATTCGGTCCACTGTCGCTCTGCTCACACCACAAACAAATGCGGCCATTTCACGTGGTTTGTTGAAATTTAGAGAAGCCACTTTATTCGGATCACTTTTCAATTCATTGAGAAACAGGAATACGTTGTGAATCAGTGTTCGAGCTTGAGGGCTAATATCGCCATGTAATTTCTTCAGATCAACGTTAGAAAATAAAGTATCCATAGTGCGCAACGAGTAACACATGAATGTATTTATTTAATTGCAGTAAACACATTTATAGCAAAAAAAAATACGCAATGCAATTACATTAGAAACCGACCAATCAGAATCGTCCAAATCATTATTGACTCATCATTAGCACGTGCGCAGGTAGCCGTTTATCGATAATTAGGGTGCGCAGGTAGGCGCGCTGCACATTCCTATCTTTTTTGACTTTTATGACCGGACGACTCAGATGATAACGCGCATACTATAGTATACGTAGTATAGTATGTACACTTCATAAAAATGGCGCACGATAATTCCTCCCAATGCTGATATGGGAGGAACCGTTCAATAGTAGCTTTTTGACATTTAGAAAGATAGGTTGTGTCACAGCGCTTCAAATTAAATAAAATGCCGGGTTGTATTTTTACCCGACTGCAAGAAGGGTTATGTTTTTCGCGCGTATCTTGTATATATGTATGTAATATTCTTTTTTACCTCATATCTTCCAAACCACTGAACGGATTTACGTAATCAGGACATCGTTAGATTTATCTCAATAACTCAAGTGTTCTTAAATAGGTGAAACTTAAAAAAAATTAACAACACCACTGTGAAAAATTTTTTTTTTTCTAATATTGCAATTGGTGTCACGTTGTGTATCGGCCGATTACATGTTTACCCACCAATCTATAAGCTCCTTACATCCATACTCATATTTTGGCCCCAACTTTATCCTTGCTAATAAATAAGCACCCAATTTTGGGGATGATTGTAAGCAAACAATATAGGGCAGTGAAGTAGTAAAGAATACGTGTTTGCATCTATGTTTTGAGATACATCTATCCACTGTTGAAGCCAATCTCTCATGCCTTGGTTGGTTAAATGACTACTATTTAAACCGCGGATGTGACATGCATTTCTTAATGAATCTGTACTTAAATTTCCCACACCACCTTCCCTTACAATTGCTTTGTCCATTTCCAAAATTAGACGTGCTTTGTATTTTAATTTTTTTCTCCTGAACAAAGTGCTCCTTAATCCATGCATCTTCAGTAAATGTCCCTGGAAAATTATAAACATTAAAACTATTTACAACGTCTTAACATTTTTTACATATTAATATGCCACAAATTATATTAGGATATTATGATTCTTGGGCCCAACAACAAAATATTTGACGGGGTGTTGGAAAAAAATTATGAACATAGCATCGCATGGTTGTGGGGAGTTTATTTTTCACGCCATATACATATGTGGATGTACTCAACCGATTTTGAAAATTCATCTACCACTAGAAAGCCACTTTATTCGAGTGACATATTTTACACGGAAATACGCGGGTGAAACCGAAGGGCTTTAGATTGTTATAAATAGTCAGAATAGCTTCTTAACTAACTCAAAACCTCAAAATTAGAATAAACTCGATTTTTAAAAAATGGGGTGAAACCAATAACTTCCCTAATAAGTACTAAGTTACTAGCGGGAGGATACGAACAGAGGACCTCGTGATCCGAAACCACATGGAACAACGGAACACAACACTATGGTTATATATATAGGACTCTGAACAGCTTTAAAATTGCTAATAGGTAATAATAGCTAATAGTAGTGTACGCGCCAGTTCATATAATTCTGAGGAATGCGGTAGTGTTGTAACCTAATCAATTATGGTTGTCGATAATTACTACCAATTTCGTCAACTGCTGTCAATTTGGTTTATTTAAATATTTCAAGTGAAGTTGTAATAGAAAGTAGGTAGAAATGTGTAGGTATAAATATAATACCCTCGTATTTGATGACTTGAGCTCAGATGTTTCTGAGGCAGCGTAGACACCGTCACGCTGCCATTTGTGTTGTTAGTGTTTTTTTGCAATAATGTTTCGTGTTGTAATTATTGTATATCATAAATTGTTTAGTGTGGGCATGGAGAACATATCGGACAGGGAAGGCGAGTGTTGAGTAATTCTAAAGGAATCCCTTAATTCTGCTCCCAAGGTCACATGTCCTGGGACCTGCTAGAGAACACAAAATGATGGCACAATCACTGTCGCTGCTACTCGTTACGGCACACATGTGTCTGTGCTTTACAAAAACATTGTTAAAAATCGAGTTAAGAGATATGCTGTATTTTTCATTACTTATTATCGACTAATTTTGGGGCTTCAGAACCGTTATGAACAACACTCAACTGCAGATGCGTCGAGGTGGGTGAAGGCGAGGTGAGCTGCCAATGCGCGTCGCTTCTGATCCCGATTGTCATCGACTGGCGCGCGTACGATGCAATAGCTTTTTATTTGCATTGAATGCAATGTTTAAGGTGTGCTCGGGAGTATTTCCCATATCTCATTCTTTACCAAAAGTGTTCAAGGAACATGTGTTCTAAAATTAATATTTTCAGGGAAACAATAATTTAAAACTGCTATTATATATTAACTACCTACAGCTATTAGATAAGCTACATAATATTACGAAAATAAAAAAGGAAATGTACTAAATTTAAACTAGAATGGGGTAAATGATATTTCTTCTGTAAATAGACCTTATAATGTGTCCCATAAACACATCTTTATGTAAAATGCAAGGATAGATAAAGGCGTGTGTTACATGAATAGTCGAAATTATTTGAATACATTTGTATGAAAACCTAAAAGTTTTTATTTTTTAGTAAATGATAAATAATAAAAATAGTTATGCATTTCAACCCTGTATATGCAGAATTGGTTTTTTAGCCTTATATCAAAATCAATAAATTTAAAGGTTTTGGGGATAATTGCACGTTTAAAATTGAAATATTAAAAAAATATAAAAAAATAAAGTGATTAAATGAAAAATTACTATAATTGGTGAGATTTCGTTGGTTTTCATTACCTATTTCCACATTTTTTGTCACGAATGGTAGTCCCTAACATCTGACCTCTCTATGCCCAGGCCTAATGGGTCTTTCGAGTAAATCTGTCACTGTTTGTACATAAACTTAGTAAATAATGTAAAATATGGCAGGCATTTACCATATGTGCACGAGACAGACTGGCTAAACTGTAGGGTTCTTTACTAAATAATTCTTTACAAGCAAGTATAGCTTGTGCACTGGGATGAACACCAGATCCCAATAATCCTAGAATCCTTGTCCATCGTTCTTTAGTTTCTCCTGGAGCAATATTATCAGATTTCGCTTGAAGAGCACGAAATACTGGCTTATTATTCCTAAGGCGATCT
>NC_069110.1:11936029-12014522 GCF_947172395.1 Bicyclus anynana | reverse complement strand
TAATTGCATAACTATGTGTTTGTAAAATCGCGATAAATTTTGCTCCTTGTGGCGGATTGTTCACTAGTGCCTCAAATTTTCAAGTTCCTAATTTTTTTTCAAGATCGACGTCTACTGCTGGAAATTGGTCTCTTGCATGGACTTCCAAGCGCAACGATCTCGGGCCGCCAGCATCTAGCGACTCCCTACAACTCGCTTGATAATCTCTGTCCACATAGTGAGGGGTTCGACTAACACTGCGCTTTCCGTCGCCATTTCAGCACCTTGGGACCTTCGAACTATGTGACCTGCCCATTGCTACTTCAGCGTCGCGACTGGCGGAGCTATTTCAGTGACTTTGGTTCGCCTGCGGATTTTAGTAAGCTTAAATTGATAAATTACTCAGACCGGTTATCCGTTCATGGCTTTATTTTTCAAACTGGGATTCACAAATAAAAGGTTAAGACTCTTCTTTTATAGAATTTTAGTAAATTCTACAGATACATAACAAACTTTAGGCTTAGCGCTAAATTTGACCTCGTTTATTTTATTGGATAGTGTTACTTTCTTTTTTCTTTACTAGTTAGCCCTTCACTGCAATCTCAACTGATGGTAAGGGTTGATGCGATCTAAGATGGAAGCGGGCTAACTTGTTAGGAGGTGGATAAAAATCCACACTCCTTTCGGTTTCTACACGACGTCGTACCGTAACTCTAAATCGCTTGGCGGTACGTCTTTGCCGGTAACTAGCTACGGCCGAAGCCTCCCACCAGCCAGACCTAGACCAATTAAGAAAACCTAAATCGCGGCCTAGCCGGGGATCGACCCAGGACCTCCGTCTTGTAAATCCACTGCGCATACCACTGCGCCACGAGGGCTTCAAACTCCCAATCTCAAAACTATAAACGAACATAATTAATCTGAGTTATTACTACTATGCAGTACCTATGTACCTACGTCACATGACCGCGTTATTACAAAGTTGTAACTTTGATAAATTATCTTGATCCTGTGGTTTGATCTATAATTTGATCGTTTGCGATAAAGTTCCAACGTTGAGTTATCAAGCAAAATTGATCGCTGTCTGTCGGCTTTTCATTTAAGACTCGTAATTGTATATTTAGATTTATTTCCAGTTTAGTGTTGAATTCAGTTTTTCACGAATACCGGCGGAACCATGGATTTTTCCCGGATGAAAAGTAGCCAATGTGCTAATCCATAGTAAAATCTATTTCTGTTCCAAATTTCAGCTAAATCGCTTTAGTAGCCGCAGCGCAAACATACTTACACATACACACACACAAACTTTCGCCTTTATAATATTAATGTGATTTTATAAATGAAAAGTAACGCTAACTTTGGTTTCTTGAAATAAAACACTTAATGTATTGTCGACTGTATAAGAAAACAGCTTCTTGCGAATCAGGTACCTGCAGGTAACGTAGTTGCAGAGCAGCGGGACTATCACCAATTACTTCAGAAGCTTCTCGGAGCGCTCTGGAGGCTTTCTGCTCTCCTTCAGCGGCGATGACCTTAGCACGTGCCTCCCTTGCTGCCTCGGCCTCAGCTGCCATCGCGCGTTGCAATTGCACAGGCAGACGCACATCCTTGCTGTTTTGGCGTTCAAACAATCAACCATAGTTATTTGTTATAGAAGTTTTTTTTGGGCTCAATAAACAGTGCGATTAAGAAGTAATTATAAAATAAAATCTCTTTAACAAAAAAATTCAACCGTCTTCAAAATCACAAAAGAATTTTAATAAAAAAATACAACCGACTTCAAAATCTAAAAACTTGCCCACTAAACTAAAAAGTGTAAATAACAACATATTATTATTATGTTCTACCTGCTGATTAGTTTGAAGATTGTGCGAAGCCGGTGTAGTTTTAATTTAAGCCGTTTTTGAAAGAACCATATGAAAGAGAGCCTTGAATATTTTTAATATTCTTACGTGGCTTACAATAGGTATCTCAATATGTAATAAGATAGTTTTAAAATACTTCAAGTAATTCCCAAGAATGTGATGTGGTAAATCTCTTAATGTTAATAACAAAAACAAACTTTGTATACTTTTTGTTTATATTCAAGAGTCGTATTATGATTTTTCTATTTTAATTAATTTAACTTTAAAGACCATTCGAGGAAAATTTGTATTTTTTTTCAGATATTTTAAGTTTGTAAGAAGTCATAAAACCATTCAATATATTATATAGAATTATGGAGCGACTGAAATTTAGGGATTTCGGTTTATTTGTGTTCTAAGGTTATTATGTTTAATTTAAATCCATGTTAAATCATATCTAATTAGTATTAGTTAGGTGATATTTTAATATAAATATATATAACAAAAATATATCTTTTAAAAAAAAGTTAGGTAAATTGTTATAATAAGTAGTGCATTAAATTATACCTGGTAATAAAATAATATAAATATTAGCATTATTATAAATATTTTTTTAAATACTAAAAAACTCCTAAATAAGCAACCGTAATTGTTATAAATATATAAGCAATATTGAACAAGTATTAGGCTCAGCTCTAAGCTTACAATGAATGATACTTTGTTTCGACGTACGTCATACATCGAACCATCGACGATAGCGTGTCGAGTGACTGCTGGAACCTTTATAAATGTCGGTAATGCTGAAGGCTGAAGCTACATAGATGGGGAGCCAAAAAGGAAATCTTCGGATTTACTTGAGCACGTCAAGTAAGCCTGAGGGAGGAAACTTTAATGCTTCTGATTATATCCACCAAGTATGAACCCTCTATGGTACCACCCTCAGTGGATGGTAAGTATCACTTAAAGCAAAACCAAAAAAAGTCAGAAATACTCAACCAGTACGTTATACTATTTGTAGGGTGGGTTAGTTAATAACATGCATGCATTTCTAAAATTTGGCGATTTTATTCTAACCGAATCTAACTGGAAGGTTACAAAGTTGCAAAATAAAATCATTGTATTTTTGTATTTTTTTTTAAGAAATAATCGGAAACACAACATTTTTTAACGATTTTGCAAGCCGGAAAGTCTTCAATCACTCTAGCATTTATATTTGTAAATTAATTTACACTATAATAACAGTTATTAAACGATTATTACTAGTAAAAGTTTTGTTAGAAATTTCTAAATCAAGAACTTTTCATGAAACTAAAATAGATTTAAAACACTTTCCTTCAATAAGCAGATCGATCGTTTCTGATTTGGATCTTACACTATTAAAATCGATATCATAATGACAGCATGTAGTTCCAACAAATAGAAGTTGCTTGCAGTTTTAATAAAGTTGCTGCGACTATCTAAACTATGAGGAACGTTTTTGTAGTGAAAATATATTGTAGTTTCAACAAATAGGAGCAGTTTTAATAAACCTGCAGCCATTATATAGACCATCAGAATTCATTTTATTATCACAGCATGTAATTTCAATCAATAGGAGCAGTATTAGTACTCACAGCGACTATATAGACTATTATATCAGAATCGATGTTATATTCGACGGCCGCGTGGCGCAGTGGGTAGTGACCCTGCCTTCTGCATCCACGGCCGTGGGTTCGATTCCCACAACTGGAAAATATTTGTGTGATGAGCATGGGTGTTTTCCAGTGTCTGTGTGTATTTATACATTATATAAGTATTTATATATAGTATATAATTGTATATTATAATATCAACTATCTTAGCACCCATAACACAAGCTACTCTGTATGCTTACTTTGGGGCTAGATAGTGATGTGTATTGTTTAAGTATATTTATTTATTATTTATTATTCACAACACGTAGTTTAAAAAAATAAGAGCAGTTTCAATAAAGCTGCAGCTACTATAAACACTATAAGAATCGATTTTATAGTGACGCCATAGTGTAGTTTCTACAAACAGGAACACTTTTAATAAAGTTTCAGCGCCTATAGAAATACCTTCGTCGTGAGCAATCGTCAGTGTACAGTGGGTTTAATCGTGCTTCACATTTTCCGATGCATTTACTGCCAATAACACGAATTATTGATTAGATAATGGTATAAGTAGTGATCTGGCTATCATGTTATATTTATAAATCTAGAGTCAAAGGTATCGTTATTAGAGGTATGTTAGACGTGAATATGGATACTTACTTGATATTATTACAATTTAAACAAAGTATCTAGAGAATTTTTGTATTGGTAACCAGACTTGAAAATTATTTTGGAGTATCTTCTGAAAACAGCTGCTTCATTCTATATTGTACATTTGTTTGTTGTTTAAAGATTACGTATATACGTGCACATAGTAGGAGGATATTCATAATTTAGTATAAATAAAGAGTTTTAGAATTAATACAGCTTTTGGAGTTTTTTTTTCAGCAGTTTCGCTTCCCCATACCTCAATACAATATATTAGGTATGGTTTAATTAGGGTACACTGTGTAAGATCAAAAATATCATTTTTGATTTCTGATAGTGCAAGACTTTGCTGTCAGTTTTGCTCCTTAGGTGTTCATTCTGAATATTTTAGTTAAGATAGCTGTCCAATCTTAGGCCTAAGTATTTTTTGATATGTTTTTGTGGCTGATATCACCACCATCTATCTTCTTTACTTTATGGCACTTAAGTGGAGTCGGCAAAATAATTATGTCAATATACATTCGTATCCATCATTCGTAAACTTATTAGTTATTATCTACTCCTTTTACACACAAGTCCCCTTTCACACAAAGTAAGCACCTAAGTTATAAGAGAAAGTTGAGTTAATGTTAATTTATTTATGTTAAGTAAATTTATTGCAACTTTAATGAGTTCCTAGTATTATTTGGTCTTTTTATCCTTTGTTAACAAGTCTATGTAAAATCTCCAGACAATGGCTCTAGCTTTTCCTTGAAGTTGAGATTTATATCTACATCTAGAATTCTGAAAGTTCGTGTGTCCCAGACTGTGGAAAACTCCTATGTCAGTCGCATATTTATCGAGTCGCGCCCACAATTAATTACTTCCTCCAGAGTACGTTGATTCTAAAAGGCTTGAATTTATGTTGTTGTGAACGTAAGCTGACACTTCACCTCCCGTAAATTAAATCTGCAGTTGTAGTAGGTACTGCGTGTAGTTTGGAATTTGTAGTTGCAAAGCAGTTTGTATTTATTCAAGTTTCTGTTAATAAAATCACATGTATGATGTTTAGGAACGATGGTGCTGTGTTTGTGTTGTATATGGAGCTCGTCGAATAGGGATGATGACAGTTTTTTAAATTGTATATAAATTAAGAGTATACAAATAGCAAAGCAATTTTGTAAAAGTAACAGGGTATCTGCGATCATTACTCTCGGAGCTACAGGGATTTAAAGGGTCAGATTTGCGGCGCTGCCGCGGATCCCTGAAAAACGCTCCATACAAAATGGCACGATTTAGTGACGTCGTTGGCTCGCTGATCGTTAGGTTTGTATGGGCGTTCAAACAAAATTACTAATATCTTTGTTATTTGTGCGTTTATGTTTATAGTTCATTTATTGAAAAATGTCACATTTAATGTAAGGAAGCTAAAACTGTATGAATTTTCATCTAATTACGATACATTTTTTTTATAGATTTTGAAATTTTATAATCTTATTTATTTTGCAAATATCCAGACAATCTTTGCTTTTTATGTATAAATCAGTTAAAATTGACCTTATTTACCCGAATGTATTATAAAAATCAATATATTCAAACCTAGTCATCATCCTTATTAATTGAAATAGCTTCCTTGCGTATGCTTTGAGCATTAATGTAAAAAATGTAAAGCGTGATTTTTGACTCCGTAAACTCTGACAGTTTTTTATTACTTGGTATGTTATAATTTTCGGTGTTAAGTCGGGGCTTACTGCATGTAGTTTTTTGTCAGTTTTATAATTTTAGGAGTTCCGTGTTTATATTTAATAGTAATGTTAGGCTTTTAAGTAATTATTGCTGTGCCGGAGTTTGATCTGAAAAAATCTTTGTTTTCTGTCAGCCTGTTTTTATTCCGTAGCGGATTCTCGAGAATCTAAGTATACTATGACACTGCGGAAATTGTTGGTAGTAGATATATCAAGTCCTACCAATCCTAAAAAAAATAATTTGCTTTGGAATATTTTCGTCGACCGTAGAAGTGATTTCCTCGACTTTCATTTCATCTTTCAAGCTTCTTCCATCAGTATGCAATGTACACCGACAAACCATCAAGTATAATATTTTTTATAGCTGTCCTACGATCATTTATTTTTTGAACTAGACTTTTTGACTGTTTTCTTTTGCTTTATTTGCTGGTCATCTATTAAACAACTCATTGTTGTATGCGGGTATTTTTGTCAAGATTGTGGACCACTTATTACAGTACAGTAGTGAAAACAAGTTCCCAAATAACAGATCTCGTACAATTAATAAAATAAAAAAATAAATAAACAATACCGGAATCGAATTGGCCACGAAATTGAAACCATTGGATTCGATCGCTCTGCCACTAGAATACCAAACTTGTTCGACACAGTGAAAGCCCGCTCCAATTTTGGCAACAAAACTACAGATGAGACTGCCAAGTTGTTGTGTGAAAATTATAATGTTACTTACATTTCCACCCTCTCCACTTTAATTCCCCAAGCCTCGGTCGCTTCGTCGAGTGAAATTTGCATATTCCCTGAGATCGTTTCGCGCTCGCTAAGGATCTCGTGAAGAGGTCGTGTTCCCATTGTATTGCGGAGAGTTGTTTGGGCCAACAGTCGGGTTGAATGGTGCGCGTTTTCAACGTTGGCGATAGAAATTGTAGCATTATGTACGCGGTAGTAGACGACTGCATCGACGGACACCGTTACAGAGTCCTTAGTAAGCACCTGCGAACAGTTAATGTTTTAGTACTAAGTTACAGAGATTCTAGCAGCGAAGTGAATGATGTGATTGTTTGATTAATTAATTTTTAATCTACATATAACAATATCTAGATATAACAATCACTTCTCGTATATAATTTTATTACTTAAGAACGATATTTAAGAACCCATACAAACCAAGTGTTATTTCAGGCAAGTTAGGCTCTGTTCGGACTATTTAGGACCTATAATATTGCTGTTAAGGGCCTAGATAGCTTAGAATTCTTGATGGATTATTGCTATATCAGAAGCTATTTAAATTACAAATACTTATTATTTTTGAAGTAAAACTTTTTTACGCACGCTTGATTTGGAAAGTAAGCTGGTGAATTTCAAAAAGTGTGATCGCGGAGATGAACGTTGAGAGGGGAATATAGATAAGAGAAGATAGAAGGAGAGACAGTTACATTTTGTATGTTACTGTAGAGAGAGAGAAGTTTTTTTCAGTCATGTAGTCTAAAGTACACTATTTTTTCATAAACTGGTGTAGCTACAGGGGCGTAACTATCGCCGTATGAGCCGTTTCAAAGATACGGGGCCCCTGAAGTACAAGGAACCCTTTACGTGTGGAAGCAAAAATGAGTAAAATGTAGGTAAACCAAAATCTCTTTTTTCCCTGGATTAGCGTACGCCCAAAAGTTGGAAACATTCTAAATAGGTTAAGTCATTGTCATATTCGGTTTAAACGAGCATTTTAGCTTCTTTTATGAGAAATCCTTACCCTTCATTTGGGCTCCCAACTAATTTTGATACAAGGCCCCTTCAAGGCACGCTAGTGATATGACGAAAACAATTAATGTCACCTACCTCCTGAGGGGGGACATCGTAGGTGCGTGTTCGAAGGTCTACGCGAGCGTAAGTGTCAATGCAGGGTAGTATGAAGAAAATACCTGAAAATCAGCGGCTTTTTAATCTACACTACTATATTACACATTATTATATTAAATAATTATAGTATATAGTATTAGTATACGTCCGCTAAGAACAGATTATGCGTGAGGGTTGGATTTTATATACATATTATTCACATGTTATCCGATAGTTAATAATTGTCACTAACGACATTTTTCTTTTAAAATTATGAACATAATGCTAGTTTTAGTTTCATCAATATCTGTCATCACAGTCACAAAAAAATATCATTCAAATCCTTTCACTATAATATAAACTCGATCTTTTAATTTTGTATATTTTTTTATAATTTAGCAATCATATAATTGTGAAAGAAATATAAAAAAATTGGTTTATTTACCAGGTCCCTTAGCACCACCGGATAGTAGTCGTCCCAATCGAAATATTACAGCCCTCTCGTATTCTTGAACGACCTACGAGTATGATAAGAATCAGAATCAGAATCATCATTCACAAGAAATATTACTATACGTTAAAAAGATGTTCTTATGTAATAAGTAAAAATGATAAAAATATAAAATAGTAAAAGGATAAAATAATCTATACTTATAATAAATCTTTATAGAGGTCAATTCTGTACATGAAATATATTTCCAAAATAACTATCAGGGAGTGATTAGTGGTCGATACTGATGCCAAAAATGCAATCAGTAAAATTTTTGTCTGTCTGTCTGTCTGTCTGTATGTTCTTTATAGAAACAAAAACAACTCGACGGATATTAACGAAACTTGGTACAATTATTCTTCATACTCCTGGGCTATAGTATACTTTTCATCACGCTAAGATCTCGCCAGATTTGTACAAAATATCACGTGAATGAAATTGCGGGCATCCGTTAGTCATAAATTGCGAAATTAAATCCGTCTGTTACCTTTTTACGGCTAAAAACCACTGAACCTATTTTGATGAATTTTGATGCAGAAATACATGGGACCTTGGAGAAAGGGCATAACGTGACGTTTAATCGCGAAAAAGTTCATGGTTCCCTCGGGATGAAAAACAGAATTTCGCGAACGAAATTGCGGGCACCTGCTAGTTTTTAATACACGGATATTCTTTCGTAATGTTAATATTTGGTCCATTCACTAATTTAGTCTTAAACTCTGGAATCGGAGGCAGAGGTCATATCCACTGGACTATCACGGCCCGATATGACCTCTGCTTCCGATTTCGGAGGGTGTGGTTTCGAATCCGGTTCGGGGCATGCGCCTCCAACTTTTCAGTTGTGTGCATTTTAGGAAATTAAATATCAAGTGTCTCAAACGATGAAGGAAAAACATCGTGAGGAAACCTGCATACCAGAGAATTTTCTTAATTCTCTGCGTATGTGAAGTCTGCAAATACGCATAGGGCCAGCGTGGTGGACTATTGGCCTAACCCCTCTTATTCTAAGAGAAGACTCGAGTAAAGCAGTGAGCCGAATATGGGTTGATAATGATGATGATGATCTAAAGTCTTCATTAAAAACGTTTTATAATAACTTTTTAGAAATTTTAAATAATCAAATCAACTGAGAAATGTCATCTACCTACTGTATGATATCTACGAAGGCTTGTCAGCAGGCACCGGGTGACATTTATTACACAGAATCTAAATTTCATACATGTCAATAAAATACGTCAAAGTTAGCCTGCAGATCGTATATATGCAAAATTGGATGCTAAAGTTATTGAAGTGACTGAGCTCATAAGCCAGTCAAAACCCTACCTCCTAATGTGGGTCAAGAGGGTGGTACGTTTCAGGTATACTAGATGCTACATCCCGTCGTATTTTACTCAATTATTGACCTATTTTCGTGTTCTATAAGAGGTCATGGGAATTTTGCTGTAAATTAATGCATGGATGACTATGAATAAGTGTGAATTCGCAGTCAGTCGCGTAAATTATTCTCCAGTGATATAAAATCTCGTTCGTATTTTACTTTTCTTTCTCGCAACTTTACCACCTTATTTATGTATTGAAATAATCTTACCTATATGTCGTGATTGTCCTTATTTTTAAAACGAATTTGTACGCTTAGATCTTTTAAAGTATGCATTAAATTTTATTGCGATTTTTAACAATAGATAGAGTGAGTCAAAAAAAGGATTTATACGTAGGTATATTAGAATAAATGTCATGGTTTAGGGTAACCACGCAGACGACGTCGTGGGTTTCGCTATATATTAAGTAATTTAAAAATGAATATTCCTTATTGTTATCGTCAAGCGCTTGAAAGACCAGGTGCCCTAAGGAGCTGAGTATGCATAATACTCATAGTAGCACGGCATACTGTTCACAGTTTTTTATTTAGAAAAGCATGCAAATTAAGATTTTGGATGTTAGTTTGTTTTTAGGGTCCCGAAAATCGGAACCCTTATAGGATCACTTCGTTGTCCGTCTGTCTGTCAAGACCCCTTTTTCTCAGGAAGGGGTACAGGTATCTATTTTTTTTTGACGACATCCACCGCGCGTACCACTGCGCCACGGAGGCCGTCAAAACCTAGCTTAAACTTGCGACGCGCAAGGAAATCAAAATCTACAACTTTTTTTTTTAATAAATACAAATGAAAGTTGGCACGGTTTAGGGGTATACACAGGGATCTTAAGCTAAGTTATCTTAATAACTAAAACGCGGAAAAACTGCTAGTATTCTTGCCACAGTTGGATAGACAAGCTGATACTTTGCGCAAAAATTATATGCGTTGTGTCACTGTGAATATTATCTATCATTTATTTCTTACTACTACCCTACCCCTACCATACCCCTACCCTACCCATACCCTAGCCTACCCATACCCTACCAATACCCCTACCCTACCCCTACCACACCCCTACCCTACCCCTATTTCTAATTTTCCGAGCAATTTTTTAATTTTTTTCTGTCATAAGAACCTTCTCCTGACAAACATATAGAAAAAAAATAGTGACATCGACCAGCCGTTCACACGTGATGGCCTGACCAAGGGATATATGGATTCATTTATATATATAAATAACTTATAATAACTAATAAATAATTAAAAATGAGAGTGTATATTTCTAATCCAAGATCTTATAACAATATGAGTATGATGTACATAATAATTCGCTTCCACCGGTTTCATTTGCTACGGCTTGCTAGCACGTAGCTCAATGCTACGCAAGGACGCTACGCAAGGAGAGTAAGTATCGCGCCGGCTACAAAATAAACTGTGTTGGTTTTAATATCGTCTTAAATTCAGGCAAAAGCATGGCCTTACTATCCTCGTTGTAGTACTAATGATAAACTATTGTATTTAAACAACGTAGTTCACATATTACATACACAAAAACTGGAGATACCACGCAAATAGAAATATATAATATATAATATACAATATATAATAAATAAATAATAGAAATTGCGCCAAACATACAATAATTCTGACAAGACAAGAAGGAGCGTGATAATACAGGATAATACGTTAGGATGATTTGTATAGTTATAAAGATAAGTTAGCTCAAGTTCCTATAATAATTGATAGTCATTTCCTGAAATATTTCGCTTTAGCAGGTCGAAATTATCGCAACATCATATTACAGCATATTTATAATTTAATTTTCTTCATCAAATAATTGTGAAAATACTATTTGCTTTGAAGGAAAAGATGCTAGGAATTTTAAAAAGTTAAATATATCGCAAAGCGTTCAATAGCATAATACTCCTGAGATGTTTAAGAAATATAAATAAATATTACTATGAATTAAAGTTGTGTCGTTGAATTGTGCTACAATTTCAGTTACTCTTAAAAGATCTCGAACAAAGGGCTTTCGAAATACGTTCCCGTTCACTGTAGCGTGAAATTTGTTCCAAATATTTGGCAGAGGTTTTGTTAAGAAATGTTCACTGAAATTACATGAAGCGTACCTTAAAACACACGAAAAGCGAAAACGGCATCGTAGCGAGTACCACTATCCAGGACAGTACCACCAGGATCTTCCCACATGTTTTGGATTCGGAGTCACTGTCTTCGTTGGCTTCGAAGAAACAAAACAATCATATAATAAACAATATTAACGCAAAAACATAATAAAATATTTTATATTTACATCCTATTATATTCGGGTTTAGTTGCTGCCGGCTAGACATTTCGATAAAAGTGGCCATAGTTGATATTCGTAAAAATGATCGTACAATAATTATGAACACGTCACACACCACGGGTCAGCCATTGACGACTGACCTAAACCACCAAACAACAGTAGGCCATCAGGTCATTAGGAATTCACATGGGAAATTAAATATGACATTTCGAATATCAGTTTCAGTTTAACCATATTTACTGACTTGACCATATTTGTTTTTCACTTTTGGAATATGTATTAATCATACTCACTAGATGACTCCGCGACTACCATTGTTGTGGAATCGGAATAGCGCGCCAGGGTTGCGATTTATACACGTCTGTTCGTAATGAAAGAAGGGAGTTTACTGCCAGGAAGCTGTGAGCATCAAAGAATAAAAGGAAAATCGCTAGCGAAGCATCTTTTTGTAAAAGTTGTCTTAGACGTTGAACAAATAGCAACCACTTATTTTTTTTTAATATACAGATACGGGTGAAAGATAAATGTCGGTAAGTTATTAAAATAGCCGTATTTATTCAAAAGTACTCGAATATACTCGTCGTTGACTTAATTAAGTCATTAAAATTGTGTTTTTGTATTATTATATTCTATTTGTTAAGATTTCTCTTTCACACTTAAATTACAATAATATTTTCCGAATGATAATCCGTTAACGTTACCGTTAACATTAGACGACAAGCGCTTACGAGCAAGCGCTTGCAGAAAAATTAAGTACAAAAAAAAATATTAAATAAATCGTCAGTAAAAAAATATATAATTAATTTATTCCATAGCTTAACGCGATATACCTAATTGGAAATACTTTTACTAGAGGCTCTTTTTAATCCAAATAGGTTGAAATTTGGAAAAATTCAAGCCTCCTAGGACCTTTCATCGAAAATGCTGGATAATCCCTTTAAGATGCTCGTATAACAAACTAATGCAAAATGGGATATTACGCTTTTACAAAAGGATTAAAGGGTCAAGCTTTGCTTTGAATTATGTGCACTTCTTCTCTATCTCTATTCTACCTTACTCTTACCTTACACTAACCCTATTCTAGCCCTATCCAACCTTACCCCTACCCTACTCCTAATTTTGAATTTATAATTTTTATATTACACCAACCTTGCCGTAACAATAACGTGTAGTCGTTCTAAAGTTATGGTCATACTTAAACATTTCAAACAGCCTTTTTTATTTATATAAACTATAAATATTATATGTATTCCTCTAAAAATTATGTTCAATTCAATCTTCAATTCCTTACTGGCATATAAAATATTCAAACAGTCGCGAGACTTTGGCGGCATCCACCTTAAGCTTTGGATAACCAGTTTTGCACCTGTGTACTTCCTTCATAAATTATTTATATTTCACATTGATTGAATATGTTATATATCTTTATGAAGAAGTGTACACTCGGCCTCAATAATATCCACATTGAATTTTTTTTTAGTCTAACGTGCTGTTAGTGATGCCACTAATTATTAATTAAATTTAATTCTGTATTATAACTGTACACATGTGCCATATCATACTCTTTGTTCAGGCGTTATCGACGCTATTTTGTTTTTGGAATTATGTTCTTCTAGCTAGCTCACGGTTGAGTGAACTGGCAAAAATCTTCACGTAACGAAAAAGCGTTATACCGAGGGCCTAGTGGCAGTTTGATACTGTTACTGTCACGTAACGTAAACGCGAATTTCTAAGGAATTGAAACAGCGCCATCTAGTGGCACTACTGCACAATTGTTTCAATTCCATATAAATTTGCGTTTACGTCAACGTGATGGTAACAGTGTGAAAATATTGAAAACTTCCACTAGGCACACAGTATGTAGGTGTGGGTGACAATGAGCGAGTCTTGAGACTATATGTAGTTAAAGCATTGTGCATATTATTGTTAATGGGACTTTTGTATAAAGAACATGTTCAATACAATTCGCTATTTTAAACCGACATCAAAAAAAGAAGGAGATTCTCAATTTGACGCGTATAATTTCTTTTTAATGTTTGTTATCTCATAAATTCGTCATTCCTTAACCAATTTTGGACATCCTTTTTTTATTTGAAAGACTATATGCCGTTGAAGCCGTTGAAATCATAAAGTTTTAGAATTTTCAGACAGTTCTTCCCCGCGGCTTTAATTAATACGCCACTGGCTTGGCACCGCCTTTAAAAGTGATAAAAAAATAGCACATACGATGTTAGTCGGTTGAATTTTATTGTTAAAAATATTTAGACTAAGAAGAACTTCGTTTCGTCTTCAGACCGCACAATTTATTTTAATCCCTTGCGTTATCCTCCGTCCTAATTTTACATCTTCTGTTCGCGACTTATTCTATGACCAGTTTCGATTGTGATCCGCCCCATTCCAACGCGGAGTTTGGGGATGTGATAAAATCTACTCGGAAGGAACAATGGAGTAAGTAAACTAACGCACGGTGCGGTTTATGTACAAGCGGTGAGGGCAGCAAAAGTGTTGCAGGCACGTCTTATCTTGTCAGCACGTATTTTATATATAGACTAGCGAGTTCACGACACTGTCCGTGCGTTCAGTTTTTCTTAAGTATCCGTGGAAACCATGGATATTTTATAATCATGGATAACTGCGCCACGGAGGCCGTGAAACTCCCAATCTCAAAGCTATAAAGCATTTATAATCTGTGTTATTACTACTATGCAGTACCTATGTACCTACGTCACATAAACGCGTTAATACAAAGATGTAACTTTGATAAATTATCCAGATCCTGCGGTTTGATCTATAATTTGATCGTTTGCGATAAATTTCCAACGTTGAGTTTATCAAGCAAAATTGATCGTTGTCTGCCGGCTTTTTATTTGAGTACATCGTATATTTAGATTTATTTCCGTGTTGTATTCAGTTTTTCACGAATCCCGAGGGAACCATGTATTTTTCCGGGATGAAAAGTAGCCCATTTGATAATCCAGAATATAATCTATTTCTATTTCAAATTTCAGTCAAATCGCTTCAGTAGCCGCAGCGTCAACGAGGAACAGACAGTGATTCCTTAACCCTACACCTGTTTATCACAAGTCCCGGGCTCTCCTTTTTTAAAGGATACATCACGGTGATTACTAAGATATTCGTCTCGGAAATGAAGTCATGGTAGTTATGAATAGGATAAGGGTGTGACAATTTTCATCGGTAAATTAAACAGTGAAAAATAACATTATTTGTGCTACCCACTGATGAGTTTGAAGACGGTACCTGAACTACCTCAAATCTTTATAAATGGCTTGAATTTATAATATATTTTTTTCTAATCGGTACGCAATTGACTGGAATATCGAAGAACATACATACAGTCAAAAACCTTCTTCAAAGTCGTTTAATAACGCGACATAGTCTGCGCCAATTAACAGCCACAAATTGTGTCTAGTTTGCAGTAGAATAATGGAGTTCCTAACAATACTAATACTAAGCATTGTTAGTTCACACAATGAAATTTTGGACGCAGTGCCGTTGCCGTTACTGTCCTATATAATACTCTCTATATATCTTTTAAACTGGAACAACTCCGTAACTTTATAGCAATTTTGAGGTCTAGAGATTATATAGAGCGTATATAAATTAAGTAAAAAGGAAATCTCGGGTATATTTTACTTGTTATACGAGCTTGCAGACAGTGTTTGCGTACGCATATTTAAGTATAGGCCATTGTACTAATTCTAGTACCCAGTAACGCAGCCGAATTTCAACTAAAAGAACATCAAATATAACCACATAAAATTAAATATAAACATATAACAAAATGTTACCATTAATATGAAGAAGATAAATAATCCGTTTATGATTATATTCAAATAATTAACTTTGTAACAGATTAATTATTATTTGTTATAAGCGGCCCCGCTTCGCTTTTTAACTTATGTGCATTTCTTCACTACCCCTACCCTACCCTATTCCAACCCTACTCCTATCCTACGCTTACCTTACTCCTACCTTATCCTATCCTACCCTTACCCTACTCCTACCCTACCCTATCCTACCCTTACCCTACCCCTACCCAAACCTAACCCCAACCCTACTTTAAGTTAGTTTAGTTAGTTCGAAAGTTATGCGATCACATACATTTCATTAATGTACATATACTATATGTATCTATACTTGTAGGCTTCTTAAAAAAAGCCAAAATTAATTTATTTCAATGATGCTTGCTTTACAAACATTTTCGAAACGTCAGGTAATAATATTATAAGAATATGGTATATAAGTACTTTGTGTATTCTATTAACAAAGGTTTTGCTGACATGCATCTATATATGCCACTAGTTTGTCATTTTTGTCTATATGTGTGGTCCATTCTTGACCTCGATTTGCATGGTTGTTATAAAATCGATCGCTATGATTATCAGTCGCCTAACGACATCCAAGCTACACAACTACAGTTATAGTTTGTTTGCTTTTTCATAGCTGCTTATTAGTCGCTAGTCCGCCTGTTCAAATATTAAATTAGTTGTTTTATAAATATATGTCTTTCTGATCGATTTTCGGTAATGTGCGTAAAGTCTTGACGTTTAGGCCGAAATAGGACAGGAAATACGAGTATATGACTCGGTGATCGATTAGAAAGCCTATATATTTCAGAGTAACCCTTACGATATTTTCATTTACCACTATTCTATTATTGACTGACTTTAATATATTTTTATTTTGTTATAGAGATCGCTTACTCGATTCAATGTTAAATTATAAAATGTTCAAAGTCTAAATATAAAGTTTAAAGGGAGTTGTAAACGAGGTCGATCAAAGAAAAACATTTAATTGGTTTAATGACAAGATAGCATTACAAGAATTATAAAGAATACGAAATGAGGTTTAATGAGCAGTTTAATTAGTAGTTTGTTAACCGATTTCAAAAAAAGGAGATGGTTATCAATTCGTCGGAATTTTTTTTATGTATTTTCACGGATTACTCAAAGACGCCTGGAAAAAATCTTTTTTCGTTTAAGAGGGTATGTTTTCCAGTTGGTCCCATTGTAATTATATCAAAATGTGATCATGGGATCCTGGATAAATCGAGGGGAACTTTCAAATATTATAAGGACAAATAGTGCGTTTGTTAATTTTTTCATTAAGTATTTTAAAGCACTAAAATTCAATGAAGGTTTGGTGTCAGTCTGACGATGGAGCCGAAGCACAGACGTTCCTTATCGATTTACAGCAGTTACCTTGAGTTTGGACTTGATTAATTTGTATTAATGAGAACTTTACATCTAGGTGTGTTGTGACTGTCATTAGGGGTCTGGTGATAGAGACGAGGGTTAATTAGGGGAACTCCTCACAGGTTTACAGTAGCTACCTTGTGTTTGGGCTTGATGAATTTGTATTGATGAAAACTTTACATCTAGATGTGTTGTGACTATCATTAGGGATGATTTAGCCTAGTGATGGAGACGAGGGACAGTTAAGGGAACTCCTCAATGTTTACACTAGCTACCCTGTGTTTGGGCTTGATTAATTTCTATTAATGAGAACTTTACATCTAGGTGTGTTGTGACTGTCATTATGGTGATGGAGACGAGGGACAGTTAAGGGAACTCGTCAATGGTTTATATATTTGAGCTTGATGAGAATTTCTATTGATGAGAACTTTACATCTAGTTGGGTCAACACAAACAAAGAAGATTTTGAATGTTCATATTTCGTAGAGGTAAACGGGGAGTGATTTATGCGAGTAAAGGTTAAAGTAGTATATTTAAAATGTTTCGTTGATTGTATCGAGGTACTAATCATAAGAAAATAACGTAGTGGTTTAAGCAAAAATTTAATAAGAAGGTTTATTATTTTTTACACTTATAACATAATATCTAACTAAAAATGGAAAAATAAAAAAAAAATAATAGCTTCCTTGCTAATTCCATGATTAGCGTTTATATATGAACTAAGTGAAACGTTCATTTGTATATACTAGTATAACTGAATTATAAATATCGTAATGCTTTGATTTGTTTAAGTAATATTACAGCAAAAAAATAAGCTTTATACATTTCTTATTTCTTTATTCGTAGTTCGTATTACACGGATCAGTGAAACCGGCGTAAATTGCCCTTGATCCGATCGAGGTTATAGATTCAGTCTAACATATATAGTATACACCTACTCGTGTATTTATAGATAGAGATACCAATGTTGATTTTTTTCATTTTATGGCAAAAAGGGTATACCCTTGATTGCAATTTCATTTGATAAGTGAAGATGCAGTCTAAGATGGAAGGAAGCGTCCATCCATCTTAGACTGGAACTGGACTTGGAAGAAGTACAAGTTGTGCCCATATCTCTGATCAGTGGCGTAGCGTGCCTTGGATCAAAATTAGTTGAGAGGCCCAAATAAAGGGGAAAATTTTCTCACAAAAAGAAGCAAAAATGCTTGCCATAAAATAATTATGACAGTGAATTAACATAAGTAGGATGATTCCAACTTTTGGGCGCACGGTTCAAACCCGGGAAATTGTTTTTTTTTTTTGTCCTTTTTGAAGTTAAATTCTGTAGGCAGATTTTTTTTGGGAAGCAACAGATTCATTGAGATTGTGGAATACATTTTGATTTTGCTTTTACGCGTAAAGGGCCCCTGTAGTCCGGGGCCCCGTATCATTCATATGGCTGATACGGAGCTAGCTCGCCCCTGCCTCTGACGGTTACTACGTGACATCCTACCGCAACGCTAAATCATATTGATGATACGTCTTTAGCCGTATATCTAGCCACGACCGATACCTACTACCAGATAAAATGTGGTACCTATATGATTTGTCACGTCGCTCGTGTATCGGTGTGTAAGGATACGATATATGGTATCGATTTTTCATTGATGTAAAGGGGAATTTAGTCGGTGGTCTTTCGTAGCGTTCTTGGTAGTTTAACAAACATGGACCTTATCAAACATGTGTGTAGATGTTTTATTAGCGATTCCTCCTTCTTCCAACCCATATTCGGCTCACTGCTGAGCTCAAATTTTCCCTCAGAATGAAAGGCGTTAGACCAAATAGTCCTCACGATGTTTTACCTTCATCGTTTGAGACACGTGATATTTAATCTCTTATTTTTCTATATATTCTTAATGATATTTAAGTTGGAGGTGCATATCCCGGACCGGATGCGAACTTACACCTTATGGTATCGGAGGCAAAGGCCGTATCCACTGGGCTATCACTGAAAATAAATTATTAACGATTGCAATATATACAAAATAAATGGTAATGGTTCAAAGCTCTATGTGGTGGGCATGATTTGTATAGTTATTAGGATAAGTAAGCTTAAGTTCCTTATTGTATTCTTTACATATAGAACAAGGAAAAAATATATATGCTGAACGTATAATAACGTAGTCTTGTGCTGCGGACGTATTCGTACATCGATTAGCCTCTTGTTTCATGTTTTTTGTAGTGAGGGCAGTTGAACAACGCTCTGTTTTTCATACCAGCAATGTTTTCGTACAACTATCATATACTAGACTTCACTTTTTATAACATACGACCCATTTGTCTCCGCTAGGCCGCGGGGTATACAATATTTTTGTGGGAGGAAGAGAATTCTTACATTTAAATGCAGAATGTATAATGAATATTGTGCCAAACTTTTAATATATATAAAAGCCTTATGTTAAAGTAGCTTTAAGGTCTGTTAATATATTGATAAATCTTAAACATAGCTACATGTTATTTCAAGTTTTTTGTTTTATCATTTTTATGTATGTTATTTTTTAAAAACAATGAAAAAAATAATGGTCCAAATCCACCAAGTCGTCCTCGAGTTTTAACCTTACAAACTAACAGCACTTTTGTGTTAACAGAATATACATATAAAAATATTGGATAGAAGCAGGCGTTACTTTGCGGAAGTTCATCATGAAAGCTTGTTTAAGTTATAAAAACTTACCCTTAGATTACGAGACGTAGCTATTAATAAATCATTTTTATTAATATGAATCTGTAAAGACATACCCAGTTCTTTGAAGGCAAAGTGTCACGTTGACCTATATCGGCTTGTTATAAAGGCTAGTGTAAAAGCTTATTACTCGCACTTTAAACTGCCATGATAAGCGTTTAACGGCGCCGACGTTTTCCAATAATACTGTCTCGTATCATATATTTATATAGATAATAATTTATTTATTTTGCCATCATCCGCCAAAATCCGACGAACCCATTCGACAACGTCTCCCAGGTCCGACTAAACACTCGTTGCGACGTGCGTTGCACGTTGTAGAGTCAACACTTAATGAGGATTTTTCGGTTTCGGGGTGAAACGTACGTAGAGAGTGTTTTGTCGGACCTGGGTGACGTCGTCGTAAAAAGTTAAAGCCGGTTTTACTAACTTCTGAAATATATGATAGAGTATTCACTAGCTGTGTCTTTGTGATCACTACATGTGATCATACTTCTGTCCCTATGTATGCTTAAAATATTAAAACTTCGCAACGGATTTTGATGCGGTTTTTTAAATAGATAGAGTGGTTGAAGAGGAAGGTTTACATGTATAATAACATCCATGGTTCCCGCGGGATTTGTAAAAAGCTGAAATCCACGCGGACGAAATCGCGGGCGTCTGCTAGTTTGACATATAGTAAGAAAGTCAAAATACTTACGGTTCGTTTTTCCTACACTTATCAGATGGTGGTGAACCCGTTTGTGAGGTTGTAGAGAGCTTAGTCAAGTGAACCAATTTTGAAATTAATTTACCATTAGTAAGCTACATCTTCAGCGAGTAACGAATATTATCCCCGTATTCCCTACAGGAAAGTGAACTATGTGGGTCACACTATATACAGAACTTCAGATGTTAATTAGCAAGTTCAGTTCAGAAATCCGATTTATAAATGTAGCACATAGCTCTGTATTTGGCTTTCTCGTAAACTTAATTAATGATTCACAAAGGAGACCGACCATTTCTCCACATTGATGGGCCCAGATTTGATGAATGAACCGTTACTATGTCCAAATTTAAATAATGGTTAAATTTAAGTTTGATAATTGCATAATCATTATTACGAGTTTAGGCGTGAATTATAATGATTTTAAGTTATTTTTGTTTGTTAATAAAAATAAAGGATGTATCGTAATTATTTTTTTGTAATGTGATGGACTCAAAACGGTCGGTCTTTTTTCGGTAAATTATCTAAATTTTCCAACATTAATTAGCACTTTATTGAAATTATAAATTAAAAACAACTATTGTAAAAAATTTTTGGTGGAGGGTTGTTGTATATAGTAAAATATTCGAACAATAATTAACAGTTTGTTTATTGAATACATGAAAATAATAAAAATATGAATTAAAAGAATATTAAAAATAATTTATATAACATTGTTGGTGCAGGGTTGTTGTATGTAGTTGATGCAGAATCCTCTGTTGTCAATGTCAACCGGCGCTTCAACGTTGTCTGTGTGGAACCAAAGGCGAAAAGGCTTCACGGTACCTAAAAAGTAGAGCTAATAATCAAATGGATATACCAACACTTCAATTTTTTTTATCGTTACATTCATTTATTAAAAAATACAACAATAAACTTATGCTAACTTTTCTTAATAACTATTACAAATCAAGCCCAAATGATAACAAGAATACTGACTGCATTAACGCGTTTTCATAATCATCTAACATACCTACCTATATATTTCAACAAAATGAGTTATAGTAATTTTACGTAAAGTAGCATCAGTATAGTAGTAGCAGTAGCAAGTAGTAACGATAATTTAAAGAAAACCGTTATTTACGTGATTTCGTTGAAATTCATAGTCAACATCGTTTCGTTGAAAACACAATGTTAGATGATTGTAAAAACGAAAATAACACGAATAACGACGTAGTGATTCATAACTTGACTGGCCATCTGCTTTGTTCGTTAATCGTATGCCTTTGAGACAGAGATCGTAAGGATAAAAGATTTTAAATCATTTGATCTTTAAGGAAGGAGAAGCAACGAGGAAACTCCTTTTGAAAATCTACTTATAAAAGTTACAAGGCTTAAAATTTTCCTCACAGACAAAGTACGCTCGCTACTGAATAATGAAGTAGTCAAGAAATATTACAGGAAACTATAAAAGTGAATAATACATGTTATACTTTTTAAATATTATTTAATAGCTTCAATAAGAGTACAATAATATTATGTAGATAATATTATGTGTATAATATTAACACTCTTTTACCATTTCGTAAATATACACATACAAATAAAATAAAATAAACAAACGAATGTAGCGGTGCAAAAAAATATGAATAATTAAAACGCCATGTTCATAGGTTCACCGTGAAATGAGCACAACCATTTTTCATTAGTGTGTGAAGTTTCATGCTGTACAAAAAGTCCATCTCTATAATTACTGACGTCCTCCGTGGCGCAGTGGTATGCGCGGTGGATTTACATAACGGAGGTCCAGGGTTCGATCCCCGGCTGGACAGATTGAGATTTTCTTAATTAGTCCAGGTCTGGCTGGTGGGAGGCTTTGGCAGTGGTTAGTTACCACCCTACCGGCAAAGACGTACCGTGATTTAGCGTTCCGGTACGATGTCGTGTAGAAACCGAAAGGTTTGTGTATTTCATCCTCCTCCTAACAAATTAGCCCGTTTCCATCTTAGATTGCATCATCACTTACCATCAGGTGAGATTGTAGTCAATCCACGGTCCACCTAGTGGGGGTTGACCAACACTGGATTTTCCGGTGCGGGGTCGCCTTTCCAGCACCTTGAGACTCCAACGTCCATCGGCTCTTTGAACCGTGTGGCCTACCCATTGCCACTTCAGCTTCGCGACACGCTGAGCTATGTCAGTGATTTTGGTTCGTCTGCGGATGTCATTGCTGATTCGATCACGCAGAGAAACTCCAAGCATAGCTCGCTCCATCGCCCACTAAGTGACTTTGAGCCTTCCAATAAGGTCAGCTAGTATAGAATAAAATAATTAGTTATACTTACTAAGAACAGAAGAAGCCTGCATAGAGAGATCGGCTGAAAAGGTTCCTCCACATATTCGGTCGGTGCATAACGCTTGCGCGGGCTGGATTCTCCCTACATTGGCAGCACATGGCACTAAAAGCCAATCGTTGGCACAATTATTTGGCCCAGCGCCAGATCCAATCATAGCGTTAACGGGATTATTGCTATTTCCACTTATAGTGAATGCACGCGAGCGATTGTTTACTGTAAACACGGAAACATTATTATTCACACCGGAAATTTTTGTTAAACAAATTTCAACAAACGCATTCAATTAGTATCGAGCCAAATGTATTCTTAGCACGTAGAATGTTAATCGTCAATATTTAACATTGGAAGTTTATCGAATGGTTACATAATAGTAGACCTCGTTATATTCGCTAATACGGAGAACAGGACTATTATCGTTTCATTCCTAACTCTATGGACACAGAACGGTCTGTTCTCAAATATTTGCCATATTTTTTATAATATGACCAATATTCCCATTCCCCTCCAACTAGTCGGGAAAGACTGTGCTAGGAGTGGGTACGACAATAGACCACCCCTCGGTGATGAATCCAACCGCTCTTACCGTTGAGCTATTGAGGAGTTTGGACAGTTGACGTTTTGAGATTGCAATTTGACGTAATAACACGTTCAATTGTAGTCAGTATTTTCAGTTCACAATATGACGGTAGATTGTAATATCACGAGTGAGATTATAAACTAACGCATTTTACAATTTAACGGTTACATATACATACCATCATAATATAAGGTATATCAAATAATTTATTGTAAATTCATAAAATACTATTAATGTCTTTTTTAATTAAAACTTAAATAAAAATATATAAAATACCCTACCTGGACCGACCCGACCTTGAATAAAATTATTTGCGAGAGTATAGACTCGTTGTGGAAACGCCGCATCGTAAAAGCGGTAGTAAAACCCATTTTTCTTGTGGGCGTCTACGGTCCACTTTTATTTTTTCCTTTTTCTTTCAGCTCGGGAAGAAGTTGTCGCTTTTTTGTTAGTAAAACGGAAGTTTCCATACTGACCCGATATCAGGTTGAATAAAGATAACTACATAGATAACTCTACTATTTTATTCATTTAAATCTGTATAAATATTAGCAAAAGTAAGAGATGTACGAGTACATACCTCAATACTTTATATTATGTAATACATATGTAAATTTTAATATTATATTTACGTATATATTATGTTACAATTTATTTAATTTTTAATTACATATAATGTATTACACCTTCCCGCTCTTTCTTCGCAAGTTCTCTCGTCAGGGGTTGCCTGGTAGAGATAACTTTTAGTAATAAGGCCGCCTTTGCATGCTAAGTTTAATTTATCTTTTTATTGTTTTAATTTATAATTGTATTTTTGTGTGCAATAAAGTATTTCTTCTTCTTCTTCTTCTACTTTTGTATTAGTGATTTAATATTTTATATACTTTTTTTTAAGACTTGACTAGACTTGTAATGGTGTTTTGTGTTATATTTTATTAACATTGTCAAAAAATTAAAAAAAGACAAATATATAGAAAAATTTAATATTCATAATATCATAATAGAGTAAGAGGTTCATGAGGTACTTAAATATTTGTTACATTTATTAGATACTAGCGGACGCCCGCAACGTCGACCGCAAGTATCTAATCCCGCTACTCTTTAATCCGGCCCTATAGTAAAATCCGTTCTTAGTTGATACCTACTAACTATAAAGTACCTGTCAAATTTCAGCGTTATTATCAAGCAGCTTTCGAGATTTCGTGATGAATGACCTTTTGCATCTATATTCTTTTCAGTAGATATATATTTTCTTTTCAGTAGATCGTATATTGTGCACATATTATTCTATTTATAGTATATAGTTAGTAGGGATAGTTTGAAGAGCCGATGGACATTGGAGTCTCAAGGTGCTGGAATAGCAACCCTGTACTAGAAGGCGCAGTGTTGGTCGAACCTTCACCGAGATTCGACGGATGCAGGTTGCTCAGGATCGTGATGATTGAAAGTCTCTACAAAAGGCCCATGTCCAGCAGTGGACGTCCATTGGCTGATATGATGATGATAATGATGTTAGTAGGCATGTAAACAATACAAATGCAATACATATTTAATATTTGTTTACCAGGATCATTACACGCTGTATATTGTATGCCACAAAAGTTTCTTTCCATTCGAATACAAATCCCGTAATCCTGATTGCTTAGCTGTCGTCCCGACGTCGGGTCGTAATTAAAGGATTTTAGTTGTCCGGACACACCGGTATAATATTGTAGACAACCTTCATCAGCTGCAAAAAAAATTAAGTTATTTGTGTATAAAGGTCGAATGCAACTTATATTATATTATTATATACTAGCGGACGCCCGCGACTTCGTCCGCGTGAAACCCTACTATTACCCTACCCTACTCCTACTCAACCCTTATCCTACCTTACCCGAATCCTACCATACCCCTACCCTACCCCTAACCTCCCCTCCCCTCCCCTACCCTACCCCAAGCTCGATCGGGTCCGCTAGTAAGTACATAAAATTGATTAGGTATAGCGTAAAACGTTCGTTCGTCAACAGCCAAATTTAGCTTATGCATAAAGTCAGTTTTTCGCAAATCTCGCATGAACCATGGTTTCTTTTAGTTTTGTAGTTGCGGTAGTATAGAGAAACAAACATCCATACAAACTTTCGCGTTTATAATATTAGTAGGATTTTCTCTACCTATTAAATAAGAATTGCGGTATAGCCGAAAACACAAAATTTATAGAAGCTTTTTATCACAGTAATATCTTTTTCACGGAAGAAATGACTTTGAATAAAATATGAAACGAATTGTCGTCAGGAATAATTTATTCGCGCTGAGTCTGTGTATTCAAATTGAGTGGTTTGGCGTTACGATCCTCTTCTAAAGCGGCTAATAAAAGCTATCGTAAAAATATATCCCACATAAATATTTTTGGTATAAGAATAAGTTTTTATTAAAATATCTGTATATCTTTCTCTATACTTTTAACAACTTATCTAAGTATAATTATTGTTAAAAAATGTATTATTATTTATATAGCCTGAAATCATAAATATATATAATAAAAAAAATTAAACCGATTTCAAAAACATAAAAGGTACATAAAAGGTATAGGATTTCAAAAACTAATCTAAAAAGTGATAAATAACATCAAATTATGTTCCTGCTGCTTTGCTGTTGATTACCTACTGATCAATTTGAATGCGGTGGTTTCTTTTTTTTTAATATTGCGTTATGGGTATTAAATTCAAGAACTCATCAAGAGTATTTCAAAATGGTATATCATAACCATATTAAAAAACCAACAATGAGCCTATGAGTGCATTCTAGTCGCTTTCTCAGCGCTTTAATTCGAAAACCGTTAATTTTACGGAAAAACCGCAAAAGAGATTTTTTGTAAATGATTTTATTAGGAACAATTTTTAATGACCTCTATTGACCTGACAATTTATATTTAGACAAAAAACAATTGTCAGGTCAATTCATACTAGTCCTTAAAATAATTTGTTTTTAGATACTAGTTTTGCTACAAATAAAATTATTACCTTTATAAATGGTGCTGCAAGGTATTTGAGTAACTTTTACTTTCCATAATCTCTCAAACGAATTGCCGCTCGTGACGAATGTGAGTTTCACGGGATTTGTCGTCCCAATTCCAGCGTCGATGTACACTGAAATAGAATCCAGTTATTCGTACAGTCGATTTTATTACTTTTAGCAGAAAAAAATAATAAATAATTATCAGCCACTACAGAGGCAGGCGTCTCTCCGTACAGAAAAGATGAATATGGAGCTTAAACCCATCACGCTGTCCCAATGCGGGCTGCTAAACCAGCTCTCCGTGCCACAGGGGTGAAAAACTTTCTAACTAAGGCAGGGAAATTTTACTGAAAATTTCTTGGAAGAAAGAATGTTTCAGTATTAGATAGTCCGAGCCAGGACTCGACCCCAGGACCTCGTGGTCCGAAGGCATATAGGCTAACCACTCCGACAAGGCAGTTTCATCAGACAGAAGTAATACATCGCAAAGACGCAATAATGAGACGTAATAATCTAGTGGATATGATCTCTGCCTCTCTATGGATATGTTCGAAGGATGTAGGTTCGAATCCGACGCGCTGCATGCACCTCAAATTTTTTAATTATGTTATTTTAAGAAATTAAATATCACGTGTCTCAAACGGTGAAGGAAAAACATCGTGAAAAAAAAGACTGCATGTGTAGAGTCCCTGTTCCGAGGAAAATATGATACGATTGAAGATAAAAGAAGAAAAAAAGAGATTTTTTTTTCATATTTTCCTTTTCTAGCGAAATGTTGAATTTGAATTCTGTAATACTTATGGTAGCTAAATATTGATAAAATGATATTTGTTTACTCAACTATGTCCACCCTGATTGAATCCGCAAATCGCAGGTACAGGGTTGCCACCTGATACAATGAACTGGTCTTGGTTACACACGTGGTTCATTCTCTCCGGCCCAGCTATTGTGAATCGATCCAAATCTAACCTTATTAATAAAAACTGTACGTAAATATTAATAAAATAATAAAGCTATTGATGTATCTTTATAACACATTTGCTTGTAAAGTATCTCTTATTTCAACAATTTCAATATTGTAACGTATCTCATTACGCACATGTGCCGTAATGTAATATAAAACCTTTGTCATCCGTCTGAAAACAAATGGTACTTTTATAAATCTTGGCAAAGAGTTTTTATGTCAGAAAAGTGCTCAACATTTTATGAATAAAATTAGCTTTGTGAGATAAAATATAATAAAAAGCCATTTAATTCTTTAATTTTAATAATTTTGACAATAACTTAATTTACTTTATTAGTAATACTGGCTGTTTTCGGTGCATTTGTCTAAAAAAAAACAAACGCTGGTGTGCGCACTTCGTTTTGTAATCTAAGTATCTGTGCAAAAATGACAAGCGTATCAAACGGAATACGGAATCATACGGAAAACAGGTAAAGATGCAAATTCGTTTTACGAAAGTGTTTCCTCGCAAATGTGCTATAAAACGTCGTATGACATACGTGCGCTTTGATAATTACAACCTCTGCTTCCTTACTATAGCTCTCGCCAAGGCTCGAGCAATATCGCCTCGACTGTAATTTTCAACTTACCGCACATAATTATATCATAATGTACTATTATATTATACGTGAGGTATTCTTTCAATTGAAGAGCGTAGCAAAATGCCCGTTTTGCTTTATGTTATTAAAATGATTAATAGTCCTGCAGGCTAATTCACTATCATTGACGTATGCTAGTATGACATAACAAAATTGAGGTTCAATGTAACACATGTCATCCGGTGCTTATTGGTGGATAACATACAGAAGGCAGATGACATTTCTCAATTGATTTGATGTTTACTTTAATAGGTTGATAATAAAGACCATTAGTGAATAAGCCAGCTGTCATATAATGGACTAATAGCCAGCGATAGCCAGACCTTCGTCATTTTATAAAAAACTGAAATTTTGTCAGTTTAAGTTTCATAGGTAATACGTAATACCATACGTAAGTACGGTAGCCAATTAATTATACAGTTTGAACAGTTGTTACTTTGGGAGGTAGGACGTTTCAACAATCCACTTCAAAGGTCTCAAGCGAAGGGTTACTTGAAGCCAAGTAACTGAGTAAGGGTATTTTTCTTTTCACTTCTCATATTTTTTAGCTTATCTAATTGTAGCATAGTTTATTTTTAAGTTTACTGACCGAATAAAAGTATTTTTCTTTCTTATTATGATGATATTTTAGGCTACTTTTATCCCGAAAAAAAAAATCCACGGGATTTGTGAAAAAAAAGATACAGGCTTCCGAAGTCGCGGTCGTCCGCTAGTTATGTATAAATATGTATTACTTTTTTTAAATAAGCAAGTAAACTTAAGTAATACAGTCCAGTCAGTCTGCTTCCGAATCACAAAAGAAGTTCTATACAAAATGTTAGAGAAAATATTATTTTTATCTTTCGTTCGTTATTTTTCCGACATTTTATTAGTAACTCTGTCATAAGGGTGAGCTGAGATAATGGTGCGTTAGTTATATTCGCACTTGGCTGGTTTTATTTCGTACTATTGAAAGTAAGAGTCATTTATCATCGTTAAGCTAAAAGGGTAGAGACTGGCCCTTACAAAAGATATTAACTTTTCTCCGTTCCAGTTACTGTTCATTCTTATTAGAACTTTATATGTTATTTACGTTTAAGTCGTTAGTAATCGTCGGAACTTAGGTGAACTTTAATATTTATTGAATTACTAGCAGTCGCCCCGTGGTTTCGCTTAGTTCCCGTGGGAAATTCGGGGATAAAATATAGCCTATGACACTATGATACTCACTGAATATATCGTGACTTTTTATGGTAAAATAATTTTCAAAATCAGTTCAGTAGATCCAGAGATTACCACCTATTAACACAAACTTTACCTCTTTATAATATACTTATCTTTATAGTATACGAATACACCTTTCTTGTTTTTGCCTACTACAGATTATATTAATTTTAATAAGTAACACTAATGGGAATCCACTGGCTCCCAAGATACAGTTACAGCTAGTTTGGGAGCCAGGGATCTACTTTATTATTGTGTTACTGTGTGTTTAATAAATATATATTTTTTATATTATCATTATAGCTTGGCAAC
Source organism: Bicyclus anynana (assembly GCF_947172395.1). NCBI lineage: Eukaryota > Metazoa > Arthropoda > Insecta > Lepidoptera > Nymphalidae > Bicyclus > Bicyclus anynana. Next base: position 11,985,060 of record NC_069110.1, on the reverse strand, counting down.
TTCGTTTGTAACACTTCCGAAGGTCCGCGCGGGCCGGGGGGCGTGTAGCGATGAATGAAAAACCCACGACTGATGCACCTCACTTCCCCGCACGCACAATTTCAAATCGCGCGGTCTTTCTCCCCGTCGCCCGCATATCATGGGAGTGTCATCAACGAACTTGCCAGACTAAGATCCGTATTTTATACAAAAGTGTTTTATATAAAATCTTGTACATTAAAAAATGTATTGCGAGTAGGTTGGCTAAAGATTTCCTGACCGAACTATAACTAACGATCATTAATTATTATAGTTTGGCCAGAAGTTTTTGAGGCAACCTAATCACTAGATATTTAAAAAAATAAATAATATAAAACACTTTTCATCCAATAAACAGATGGGTGATCGTTTGTAACACGGATCTTCTGCTATAGATGAAATACAGTGCGTTTCAGTCTTCGTAAAATACCTTATTTGGCAGACGTCAGGGTGGGACTTCACAACAGTAAGTTCACAAGAACCTGTGGCATCGTAAGTTGAAGGGTAGCCAGAGTTCACAAAGTACGTGCCGTTTTCCGAGGTACTACTGCCACACGAGGTCATAACTGGAACAATTACAACCTTGATAGATACACGGTAATGGGACTTAACCTAAAACTTCTAAGGTTAATGAGGACCTTTAATATTAAATCACAAATGAATGTTATTTAAACGGGTTGATACCACGATAAAAAGACGAGAGTTTTAATGTCGATATTTCGACCCAGTTGCATGGATCGTGGTCACGACGGGACTGAAGTTGCGAGATGAGAAGTGAAGTCAGCTGTTAGGGGCAGAATCCATCTACCCTCTTTCTTGTTCTTTTTCTTTTTTCCTCCAACAACCTCGCGTTTTTGGACGTTTAAGCAAACCACACTACCACCGGGTTCCACTCGCTGGCTAGTTTGAAACCATCTTCCCGATTGAAATTATTGTATTTTCGAATTTCAATGGCTTCTCGAACTACTCGGGGCTTATATAGTGGCGGCACAGTAAAGATTATCTTTTCTGTGGTGGCGGTCCGTGGAAATAATGCGTGGATTATGGATCTCAATCCAATGTTTAGTTCCCGGTTGTAGAATGTGATCAGCTATCGCAGACTTTTGCGGGTCGTTGTTTTTTATCGCTCGTATATGTTCCGTTAAACGGGTTGCTATGGGCCTTTTCGTTTGTCCAATATAAGAGCTACCACAGCTGCAGTCGAGTTTAAATAACATTCATAATGAACAACCACGAAATAAGTTTAAAATCATTAGTATAATTCACAAAGTTGCTAACGCTTAAATGTAGACTACTTTTAAGGTATTTAAGGACAGCTTGCTTGTACAACTCTATCTTCTAAAAAAGTGGTAAAGTACTAAGTGTATATCGATTTTCTTTAAGACATTGGCTGTCACAGAAGACTAATATGTATTCAATCATATGTACATGTGACTATCACATAATACATAACATCACAAGTAGAAGATACCTACCGATACCTACTTTATCGGACAAAAATCGTTTACTGCTGTTTTCTTAATTTTTACAAGGCTTTTTCAATATTTATAAACTTAAATAAAATATATTTTTTTAAATGTTAAATTAGTCGTTTACGTTTCAGATTAAAAACTTTGTTGCAAAACTTTTAATCATTTTTAGGTGCAAGTTTCCCGTTAAATAAAAACCGTTTCGGAGCTAAATATCAAACACGCTATGGGGATCAGTGAGCGTTTTTGCCGAAATGTTTACTTTCTGCGACACGCTCATCATCGCTAACAGACAGACAGAATTTTGTTTAATAATATGACATTTGGTTCAGTAAATTGGTGTAGGTACAACCAACACCTTTAGCCCTTTAAATGAGGAGAGAGAGAAGACCATTGGATCGATGACGGTACACGTCTAGAACTGTAAAGTGATATAAAGTACTTACAAATACAGCATAGTCCGAACCCATTAGCACAGTATCCATTAGCCGAACCACCTCTAGAAGAGCACTCCCTTGCCGTCATACAAGTGCCGTTGTCACCAGAAGCGCCGGTACAGCCGCCGTTTGGAAAAGTTACCACGGTAAATAAAGATAGAACTGTAAACCATCATCATCATTAACAACTCTTATTAGGCTCACTATTGAGCACGAGTCTCCATTCAGAATCAGAGGGGATAGTCCACTACGCTGGCCCAATGCAGACTTAGTAAGGTTTTTGAAAAAATCATTTTAAATCAACTTTTAAGTCATTTTAATTTAAATAATTTATTTCACCCTGAACAGTATGGTTTTACTAAAGGTCGCAGTACAACTGATGCAGGTGCTAAACTTTTAAAACATATATATGATGCATGGGAAAATGCTAAGAATGCTATTGGTGTATTTTGTGATTTGTCCAAAGCATTCGATTGTGTTGACCATAACATTCTTTTACTTAAGTTAAGCCACTATGGCATAAAAAGTGTTGCACTCGATCTCATCGCCTCTTATCTTAGTGATAGAACACAAAAGGTATGCATAAATGATTCAAAGTCTCGCGGTTTTTCTAACACAATGGGCGTCCCACAGGGTTCAATTCTGGGTCCTTTTCTATTCCTAGTGTACATAAACGATTTACCACACCATGTTAGCGGCATCTGTGAGATAGTACTGTTTGCTGACGACACATCCCTAATTTTTAAGAGTGACAGAAGTAAAGATAATTCCGACGATGTAAACCGTGCCATATCGCATGTGTCGCATTGGTTCACTGTTAACAACTTACTTTTAAATGCAAAGAAAACTAAATGTATTGAGTTTTCATTACCAAATGTTATAAAATTAGATAAGTCTATAATGATCAATGGTGAAACACTAGAAATAGAGAATTCCACAGTTTTCCTGGGAGTGACCTTGGATTCTAAACTTCAGTGGGGTGCTCATATAGAAAAACTGTCAGGTAAACTCAGCTCAGCTGCTTTTGCAGTGAGAAAAATAAGACAGTTTACTGATGTTGATACAGCTAGACTTGTTTATTTTGCGTACTTTCACAGCGTAATGTCTTACGGTATTTTGTTGTGGGGCAAGGCTGCTGATATACATTCTATATTTGTACTTCAAAAAAGAGCAATTCGAGCAATATATCAACTAAAATCACGCGAGTCCCTTCGTCAAAAGTTTAAAGAAATAGGCATTTTAACAGTAGCCTGTCAGTATATATATAACAGTATAGTTTATGTGAGACAAAATATTAATTTGTACAAACGAAAAGGAGATCTAAACCCACGTCTTACTAGATACGGGCATAAGTTAGTTATTTCTGCATATCGTCTCCAAAGAGTTAAAAAATCTTTTGTGGGTTTGGGTGTACTCTTCTATAACAAGATCCCCAAGACTGTGATGGACTTGCCAATGCACAACTTTAAGCAATGTGTTAAAAAACATTTACTTAGTCAAGGTTACTACACTATTGATGAGTTCCTTAACGACAAAGGTGCATGGAGGCCATTGGATCAGCTTCCACCTTCACACAGGAAATAAAACTATAAGAAATTGTAATTTAATTGTTATCAAATGTAAATTGTAATACTGTATGACTTTTTCAAAAGAGCAACTGTTGAGTTTCTTGCCGGTATCTTCTCAGCAGAACCTGCCTTCCGAACCGGTGGTAGAATCTTTACAAATAGTCAACTGACGTGTCAAAAGTGCTTGTAAACTGAGCCTACTTGAAATAAATGAATTTTGAATTTTTGAATTTAGACTTCAGTAGAGAATTAAGAAATTTCTCAGGTTTGCAGGTCAATGTTTTTCTTTCACCGTTCGAGACAAGTGATATTTAATTTCTTAAAATGCACAACTGAAAAGTTGGAGGCGCATCCCCCGGACCGGATTCGAACCTATGCCCACTGAATCAAAGGCAGAGGTTGTTTCGGAAGTTAAATTTTAAGTTTTATATTAGTATTAAAGCAGCTAGCTTAGCTCAGATATATATAGACAGCGCCGGACCGAGGTAAATTTTAGAATGGAGCGAGATCCAATTATGGCGCCTTTCCTGTTTGCTCCTAACATTATATACTAGGGACGTTTGAAAAGTTTCTAGCCTAACGTATATCGGAATGTCATACATTTATACAATTTAACAATTTAAAAAATTTGCACCATAGGTAAAGAAGACGCCTCTATTAGAAGTAAATTCACGCACGTCGCGTTCATCTCTTCGCTTTAAATATAGACGATCGAAAAGAAATAAATTTCTTTTCGATCTTGTCTTTGCCATTTCGGCGCCCCCTAGGATTTGGCGCCTGGAGCGCCCGCTTCGTTCGCCGTATGTACGGTCCGGCCCTGTATATAGATTAAAGACTTAAACAGCACAATATTGATTTATACTTCATATTTCCACAGGGCACTAGTAGCACAAAATAAATTTAATAACTATATTAAATATTATATTATAAATGTTTACTTACATCTACTTTCTTTCTGTGGCCAAAATCGAGCTTCCTTTTGATAGTCACGAACTTTATTGAAATTCACATTATTTTTCCATCTTGTTATAGCACTTACATACGGGATTCTTCGAGGAACAACATTTACAGAGCTATTAGATTTATTCGCTTGACAGAATTGCAGGAAGCCCATAAATAAAACAACAAACATCACACCCATGATTTAGTTGTAGATTTTTTTATGAATAACTAAACGTGCATAACTTTCCCTTCTATATATAATATTCATATAGGAAGGGGGACAATAGTGTTAAATTTCTCCTATTATAGTGACAATGGTCTCTTCATGGTGAATTCTTTGCACCACGCTAGTGAGAGCAACAGAACGGAACGTGCTAATTTAACATAAATATGTATAGTATAGTAATAATGAGTATCTGCGTATTGCATTGATGTTCCACACATATTTCTATTAAATCCATTGTAATACTTGATAGCGCAATACATTTTGTAATACTATTTTTATAATAACGTTGCAAAAGGCAAATAAGCCTCGTGATTGTTTGGATTCTGTGTCCGTGAATGTGCTAGTAAAATTGCCATTAATAAATATTTTAATGATTATGAAAGATTTGTGAGAATTTTTCTTTTTTATTCTTTACAAGTTAGCCCTTGACTACAATCTCACCTGATGGTATGTGATGTAGCAATCTACTCATCATCATCATCATCGTATCAGCTGATACTGATATCGAGGACGTGCACTGCAGGACATAGGCCTTTTGTAGGAACTTCCAAACATCACGATATTGAGCCACCTGCATTCAGCGAATCTTTTTAACAACAGAGAATCCTCTTAAACAACAGATAGAGTGATTTAAGAGGAAGGTACATATATATCTATACTAATATTATAAAGCTGAAGAGTTTGTTTGTTTGTTTGATTGGACGCGCTAACCTCAGGAACTACTGGTCCGATTTGAAAAATTATTTCAGTGTTAGATAGCCCATTTACCGAGGAAGGTTTTAGGCTATATATTATCCCCATTTTCCTACGGGAACGGGAATCATGCTGGTGAAACCGCGCGGCGTCATTTAGTGGTATAATAAAGCATGTTGCGATTCAGGTTTTCCATGCGGACGAAGTTGCGGGCTTCTGCATGTCTTAGTATGTTGTATATTATATAATATCAAACTCTATTTGTTCAGCGAATTTCATGAAAATGCTAGTCTGTATATAGTATAGTCTGTCTCCAAGGAGAGAGTTTATTGTACCTATATTGTGGCGGGATATCATTGTGGAAACAAGTCACGGATACAACGGCGCGCCCAGAATGATGATGCCGTACACGAGAATAATTCACTAAATTGATCTCTGTTGTTACTATTTGATTTTCTCAATTTCATTTACATGTGATAAAATAAATTTACTGCCTCGTCGGTAAAGTGCTTGTGATTTGGATTAAGAGGTCCTGGGTTCAAATCCTGGTTCGGGTTGAGTTTTCTACATTCCAAAAAATGTTCAGTAAAAATTCTCAGTTAAGTATGTATACGTTGATTGTGTTACACCCCCGTGCCTCAGGAGCACGTTAAGCCTACAGTTCCGTTTATTAACTAAATTAAATTAAACTAAATTCAAGCCCGCCAACCCGCATTGGAGCAGTGTGGTGGGTCTAAGCTCCATATGCCCTATCCTATACGGAGGGAGGTCTGGTCATGTCACAATGGGCTGATAAAGATGGTAAATTACAGTACGGTGAATCATCAACAAAGCATTTTTAATTACATAACTGACTCATAGCTGTTCTTGTATACGGAGTATATAAAAACACTCGGTGTAACTCAAAGTTTTCATAAGATGTGACTATGAAATGAAGATGGCTCAAAGTCACTTAGCGGTAACTCTTAATTTCAAAGTCACTGATGGAGCGAGTTATGCTTATAGTTTCTCTACGTAGTCGAATCAGAAATGAGGAGATCCGCCGAAGAACTAAAGTCATTGACATAGCTCAGTGAGTTGCGAAGCTGAAGTGGCAATGGGCAGAGTTTATAGTTAAAGAAGAAATGATGGACATTGGGGTCTCAAGGTGCTAGAATGGCTATCTCGCACCGGAAATTACAGTGTTACCCCCCCACTTGGTGGGCTGAAGACATCAAGTGGGTTGCAGCGAGACGCTGGATGCTGGCTTTTTTTTATTCTTTACAAGTGATGATACAGTCTTAAATGGAAGCGGGCTAACACTGGAGGAGGATGAAAATCCACACCCCTTTCAGTTTCTACGGCATCGTACCAGAACGCTAAATCGCTTGGCGGTACGTCTTTGCCGGTAGGGTGGTAACTAGCCGCGGCCGAAGCCTCCCACCAGCCAGACCTGCACTAATTAAGAAAATCTCAATCTGCCCAGCCGGGGATCGAACCCAGGACCTCCGTTTAGTAAATCCACCGCGCATACCACTGCGCTACGGAGGCTGTCAAACTGCTGGCTGCTCGAAACTATGGTGTTTGTAAGGTAATGCAAGTGATCTATGTCCTGCAATGGACGTCCATCGGCTGATAATGAAGATGATTATGACGAACCCAAAATTTGTAAATTTTAATTATGTGTTTACTCGTATTCTGTGATTTTGGTCTGGTTATCAAAATGAGTACAGTCGTGTCCACTTTGAAGATCCCAAGATTCAGGAAAGTACGTTACGTTCACAAATAAAACTTCATTTATTTTGAATGCTGTAATACTCTGTTTAATTATATCCATAAAATTCTACACATTTAATGACTAGACAAATAAATCTCAAAGACCCTTATTATTAACATAAAAGCAGTTTCTATGGTATTAAAGAAAACATTTTTTTGATGTACTCTAATGTTTAGATCATGTAATTAATATTGTATGTAATTATTTTAACCTCAGACATAAAAGCGAGTGTTTTATGTACCTGAAGATCGAATCATTAGGTATTGTATAAAAGAAATTTCTGTCATAAATCTCATTACTGTCAGTGACTGCCTAGTCATTGAGACTGTCTAGAGATTTTTTAGCCGGAGATTTTTTTAAATGATTGTATTTAAATTATCTAGCAAAATTTAACACTGAGAAACATCTTGGGCATGTGTCTCAATATTTCAATACCTCTCTTGGAACAACGTTGATAATTATATATAGGTCATATCTTCTAACAATTATAATATTTAATAATATGCTTAATACTTAATATCAAATTATTTTTTTTTCTAACATCTATATTTTTTGATTAATTTATTGCAGCCATGTCAAACTCAAAATTACTGATGGGCTACAAGCATTAACATCGTACAGTAAATGGGCCACAAAACCTAATCAAAAACTAAAGTAACTAGTAACTACTGAAAATCTTAATGGAAAAAAGTATCATTATCTTAAATTATTATAATAATAACTAGTTGTTGAAGTATAAAAGTATAATTATTAAAATAAGAAGTATGTAAATTTACGAAACATTTTCATTTATTTTTCAATATATTCGACAATTTTTGCCTTAGTTAAGTTATCCATTTGTGACGCGACTTTTTGTGGTATACTATAATTTTTAAAACCATGTTCAAAAGACATCCATCGTTCGCGATTTAACTAAAAAAATCCGTATGGTAGGTAATACTTTATGGAGTTGCATTGCATTTTCAAAAAATGTTTTTAATTTGCTCGTAAGTGTTAATAATTAAATCAGGGCTTAAAAAATACTCAGTAGGCCACATTTTTGACACGGCTGATGTTACAACTAACAGATTGTATAATAAAAAAAAAAATTATACGTACAAGTAAATTATACATGTAACTATAATTACTATACGAAAAAATAAATTCATTATTTTTGTTTAAAATCACATATGAACTTTGTTGAAAACATTCGAAAGTTCTGTATAATGAATAAAATGTTAAAAGTAAATCATTTAAATTTATGTCAATACATTCATATTTTATAAACACTATAATCTATTTATTAGTTTAATTCTTAAAGTAGTATAACATTGAATGGTATATGTGATTCAGACCAACGACATCAAACCAATGGCAAAATCGTGTACTGTTTGATTGGGATTGAAAGACTGCTAAGACCAAGAACTTCGAGTTAGTAATCTATTTATATAAAAGAAAGTCATGTTAATTACACTATTTATAACTCAAGAATGGCTGGACCGATTTGGCTGAAAATTGGTGTAGAGGTAGCTTAGAACTAAGAGACAGACATATGGTACTTATCGTAGGGGTAAGGTTTCCCGCGGTCGAAGTCCGGTAGATTATTATACAATGTATTGCTACGAAATATCTCGTGACGTATGGAAATGTCATGAAAATTACGTTGTATGAAAGGAAATGTCAAAGTTAATGTCATGATACGTACAAAACCTCGTTTCAGAATAGCTCTCCTGAAGTTTGTTATTCTATGATCCTACCTTAGGTTACTATGTAATTTGAAACGTAGTGAGTTTTAAAGGTATAATCCCTCAAGTCAAGTCAAGCATAATGCAAGTTCAAGCATCAAGCCTATAGTTCCGTTCGTTCTCAACCCTTCGAAAAAACTTTTATAGATCAAACTTTAGGGATCTCCAGCGAAATTCGCTAGATAAACTGGGGACCTCATTTCTCATGATATCCCGTATAAAACGCAATAGCTCGATACGTCTTAAGCTAAGGCCCAAATGGCCAAGTGCGGAAAAGGCCCAGGAAAGAAGAAGAAGAAGACGTCTTAAGCTAGGTAAATCGAAGTTTACCTTTGAAACCTTCTAAAGCCACCACGTTTCCATTCCATAGTTGCGTACTGTACAATTGTACGTATGTATGGTAGAAGCATGAGCTCACAAACTTTCAGTTATTATAAAACGACAAAAGGTCAAGAAATCGCTAGTTCTTAGTCCAATAGAGAAGAAACAGTCACAGTACAGAGCCTGGCAAGATGCCGATCGTGTGAAACATTAGTTAAGTATATAATATAGACATTCAACAATAGGACTTACAGTCCATAAACATACATTAGGTATATTATATTCAAAATACGTAAATACGTAAATCTAACACTCCAAAAATACAATTCTCTCTAAATAAGCACCCCAAAACTTTACAGCAGACCAAACCTACCTCGCCGAGAGTCTTAACTTACTCGAATTTAATATTAATACCGTAAAATGCAGGTTGAGCGATTTTGTTTATCGTTTTTATTAAGTACTTTGTTCTTGAAAATATAAATTGACGTACAGAGCCATGTAAGTATTACTGAATATAGTTCAACTTACAGGCCGGTTTAACTATATATTTATTTTAATAAAGTACTATTTTGTTTTGAACCGTTCTTCGCTGGTTTTAATACAATATTCATGTTTTCATCAATATAATTCTATGAATTACTGTTTTTATGGGTACAAAATATGTCTAGTTATTTATTTGCGTTTGTATATAATTCAGTTTAATAGGTTCTATTTTAATAAGGACTATATCAGTACTACACTATGCGGTTGTGGTTATTGCAAAGATTTTATACTATTATATATGTCATCATCATCACCATTATTATCGCCATATTCGGCTCACTGCTAAGCTCGAGTCTCCTCTCCGAATGAGAGGAGTTAGGCCAATAGTCCACCGCGCTGGCCCAATGCGGACTGGCAGACTTCACACACGCAGAGAATTAAGAAAATTCTCTGGTATGCAGGTTTCCTCACGATGTTTTTCCAGCACCGTTTGAGACACGTGATATTTAATTTCTTAAAAAAAAAACACAACTGAAATGTTGGAGGTGCATGCCCCGGACCGGATTCGAGCCCAAACCCTCCGGAATTGGAGGCAGAGGTCATATCCACTGGGCTATCACGGCTCGGATATGTCACTAGTGCGTTGTAACTGAGGCGAACAAAGGAGGCCAATTGTCTTAATTTCAATTTGTCGCAAAGTAAACAAAGAAAGTTATTAAAAAAATAATACGTAACCATTGTCTACGATGTCGAGTATTCAGAAATTGTAATAACTAAATACATTATACATAAACATATAGTAGCTAAATTTTGATTACTTATTGCGGTGATTTGGTAGATAAATAAACGTATCTAATAGTATAAAATCGTTACGTGAAACTTAAACTAAGTTGTTGAAATAGGTCTTAATGTTTTATGGCTTTATATAGTAAAATTTATGTAAGTTCGTCTGTTTTTGTGCGTTATATCATCTATTTTTGGAAATGTTATGTTTTTTATATATTACAAAGAATTTACACATGTTTGTGTATAACATTAATTTAATTTGACATGAATGCAATATTAATTAACGTTCGTTTCATTAAATATACAAAATTAATTATATTGTAGAAATTACTATAGTTTTTTTTATTAGTTTCACTGTTTTTCTGTAATTGTTATTTGTTAATGTGAGTAAAATAATTCATAAACATTACATACACTATTTCTTTTTGCATTTCAAATTGAACATAATTAGTTAAATATAAAATTTGGTTATTTTTATTGGTTAACTTACTAAGATAATACCAGTTAATTAAACCGTGCATTACAGTACAGTAGAATCTCACTAATCCGGCACTTCAATTTATCGATACGTCCAATAATCCGACACCCTTCGCCCTTCGCTCGCGTGTCTCTGTGCGACGCACTGCTTAATGTGCGCTCAGACGTCGTCGATAGCTGCGCAAAAACGGAAACATATTAAGGATATTTTCAAAATGATGAGATTAGTCAGTTGTGACCTTAGACCAATCACCTTATATAGGACCTGCCTTGCTAGAGGTTACCTCTCTGTTACAACTATACAGGGTGGCCGGGGAGTTGATGTTCAAAGCTAAAATTTGGATACCTTGTAATGAGGAGTATCCGAATCACCCTGTGCAGCATGATAATGCGACCGGTATTTAATGAGTGAAAGAAAGATTTTTCGAACACTTAACTTCAAAGTTGATCGAGCGGACCATGTGACCATGTGACCAGTGGCCCAGTCTGTAATAAATAACTCAAGGACAGTTAAATAATTGCACGCACTTAAATTCTATAATTTGAGATTTAAATTGTCTAAATCTACTGCGTTTAAAATGCAATTGCAATAAAATAGTTTATCCTTAAAAATACCTTAATGAAAGGCCAATTACAGAAAATAAATGCCAGTTAACACCAGCATAATTTGGGCTTATTTTGTTGCTTAGTAACCTTGAAAGTTTTTAACAATACTATGAACTCATAGATTCCCTGTTTTGTTCTTTTCATGATATTTCGAACCTCGAGTTAGAACCGTGATTTTACTTTGCGACTAAATTTTAAGCAAGTTTCACAATGTCTAGTTAAGTAGTAATTTTCAAGGTGGTAGGTACTTTATATATCATAAACCAATGTTAGGTCAAAATTGAGAAAAAAAAAAAAAAAAAAATAAAATCTCCTAAACTAATCAAAATCGTAGAATATACATGAGAGTGTTTCGGATACACTCTGTTACAAGGCACAGCTTAGGCATAGCATTAGCATTGAACGTCAACTTCCCGGCCACCCTGTATGATCATGATCTAACGTATATACAAACTCCGTCTATAGAATCGATGTTTCACTGCGTCAAAAATACACGGTCGTGTGTATTACGATTTAAAATTTATAGTTGTGTGTAATGTATACACACATATATATATTTATATATATGATAAATTTATTGATTATTTCGATGTGTCAGTTTACATTGTCTTCCTCAGAAAACAATAGGCAATTTTGTTTGTGTATTTGAGTGTGACATAAGTCCATTATAAGGTAATTTGTCTGAGGTTGTGAAATATTACATATAAAAGCACAAATACATTATACTCTATGTTGCATGTATAATGCTTTAATTAATTTAATTACTGTTTTCAAAATTTTCCTGTAATTTTACACATTACAATTATCTGGTAACCTCTGGCCGGATTAGTGAGATTTTTTTGTATAATATATACTCAAAGGCACAATTATCCGCCTATAATTGTGCCTCCGAGTATGGTTTGTAGATTAAATAAAAATTAGCCAGCCCTTCTGTCAACAGAAGGGCTGGCTAATTTTTTGCGCAAAGGATCAGCCTGTCTGCCCAGCGCGAAAATGCAGCCAGTATTCTTGCCACCATTCCACGTGGGCATGATTTGTATAGTTATTAGAATAAGTTAGCTTAAGTTCCATATTGTATTCTTTCTCAATAAAAAAAAAATGAACTTTCAATTAATAATTGCCACCGCCATAGTCGCCTTGCAGACCGTAATGAACCGTTTGCCAAATTTAACTGGTTTTGAAAGAAGAAGCGGCCCTCAACTTATTTCGTACGCGGGATGAGTTCCAGCGGGGGGCTGCGCGGGTCTCCGCCGGAGAAACTCCTTCGTCGACATCGTCCGCCTCGGTTTTGATCTCCATTTTCTATAAAAAAAATACAACTCTGGCTTACACACTTCAACATATCATCCTACTAATATTATAAACGCGAAAGTTTGTATGGATGTTTGGATGTTTGGATGCTTGTTACTCTTTAACGCCGCTACTACTGAAGCGATTTGGCTAAAATTTGGAATCGAAATAGATTTTACTCTGGATTAACACATAAGCTACTTTTTATCCCGAAAAAATCCATGGTTTCCCGAGATTTGCGAAAACTGATGATTTTAATGATATGAATGTTTGTTACTCTTTCGCGCCTCGACTACTTAACCGAATTAGCTGAAATTTGTATTGAGATATATTATAGCATGGATTAACACATAGGCTACTTTTTATCCCGGAAAAATCCATGGTTCCAGAGGGATTTGTGAAAAACTAAATTCCACGCGGACGAAGTCGCGGGCGTCCGCTAGTATCTATATATTAAATCAAATAGGTATAGTACGCGGCCTGTAAGTTCAACTATGCTCTGTAGTACATTTTCGGGTGTTGGCGATTTTGGGCGAGTTACCGTAGCAACACATAGACGCAATTCAAATCGTGTACGAAATTTCAAATTATTTGACATACTAGTACTCGGTAACCACGAAGCACTTTATAATTGTAGATGACCACCATTTTGATTCAACTTACTTACTTATATCTGTATAATATATATATTTTTATTCTACATAGAAAGCAATCATGAGGTCTAATTTCGGGAAGAGAAATAGACAAAAAAATAACAACCAATGGCGGCGAAGAAGTTCCAGTCCCATCACTTTCGCGCCAACGCAATGAAAGAGATTACTTTTTTTATACCTACCAGTTGTTGTTTGGTCGGCGACCGTTAGTTCTAACATGCGACTAAGATAATATCGTAAAGAGATGTTTGGATGTTTTTTAAACACTTACCCATATTCATAAATATGAATTAATATTTAAACCACAATTTTCTTCAAAGTAAGGTGGACTCAACCACAGTTTAAAGTTCACTTTACTTGAAGATCTATTTGGAGGTTTACGTCCTAATCCATATTTATAAATAAGGCCGTTAAATAAGTATCCCGAGGTAAAATTACCGTATGCAATTATATGAAATTTATGACGGCCTCCGTGGCGCAGTGGTATGTGCGGTGGATTTACAAGACGGAGGTCCTGGATTCGATCCCCGGCTGGGCAGATTGAGATTTTCTTAATTTGTCCAGGTCTGGCTGGTGGGAGGCTTCGGCCGTGGCTAGTTACCACCCTACCGGCAAAGACGTACCGCCAAGCGATTTAGCGTTCCGGTACGATGCCGTGTAGAAACCGAAAGGGGTGTGGATTTTCATCCTCCTCCTAACAAGTTGGCCCGCTTCCATCTTAGACTGCATCATCACTTACCATTAGGTGAGATTGTAGTCAAGGCTAACTTGTACAGAATAAAAAAAAAGAGGGATGTCGGAACGATTCAATTTGAACTGACCTGCACAATTAGCCGAACAAGGTGATGCGTTTGGTCAAGTGTCCGCGCCATTTCCCGGCAACGTCGTTTGAGTTTGTCGACTTCTCTCATTATCGTGTCATCACTGCTTTCAAGGACGAGATCTAGATTGGCTGCTGTATAAATAAAGTCGTCGTCATCAACCCATATTCGGCTCACTGCTGAGCTCGAGTCTCCTCTCAGAATGAGAGGGTTTAGGCCAATAGTCCACCACTGCGCCAAATGCGGATTGGCAGACTTCACACACGCAGAGAATTGAGATAATTCTCTCGTATGCAGGTTTCCTCACGATGTTTTCCTTCACCGATTGAGACACGTGATATTTAATTTCTTAAAATGCACACAACTGAAAAGTTGGAGGTGTATGCCCCGGACCGGATTCGAACCCACACCCTCCGGAATCGGAAGCAGAGGTCATATCCACTGGGCTATCACAGCTCATAATAATCATCATCATCAATAAATAAAGTAATTATTATTAATTACAAATCATTAAGACATTTTTCAAACAATATTTTGAATGGTATTAATTTTACAATAAAAAAAATATTTACAAACCGTCATCAGTGAATGGGTTGCAGAACCATTTGCGTAGAATTACATCGAGAAAGCCAAGTTTACATTTCTTATTGTTTGGGTATTCAATCAGTTCATCCTTGTCAACTTTTTCCAACAGAAACGCAGGTAGTTTTCGCTCGAGTTCCGTATGCAAGACCACCTTTGACATTTTAACAAGTAAAAGAGAAATAAATTGAAGGCCATATTAGAGTTACAAAAAATATTAAATAAGATGCCCATTTTTTTTAATGCGAGCACTATCTTTTTTATTTTCCCCTTCCTTTCAGAGACCTCAATCATTAGACATTTCAAATCTCTTTACTTATATTTCTCCTATTGCAATAATGTAATAAAACTTGCAGACGCCACGTGGTATCACCCGCGTGCGGGGATAAAATATAACAGCCCTTAGCATCCAGGGATAGTGTAGCTTCCTACAGTGAAAGAATTTTTCAATATTTTTGGAGCCTATTCAACGCAGAGAAACAAACAAACAAACTAATAAAGGACCTCGAAAAAGTTCTCGCCGTTTTGCAATAAAATGACATTAAGAGGAGTAGGTGCATGGAATTCTGAACCGTAGTGTCTCTGCCAGTCCTACTGTGTACAACCGTAAATTTCAGGGTATTTTGGGATTTGCCACTCTATCCCCGAGTGCTACAGGCTGCATTTTATTCCCGTATTCCTACGGGAACGGTAACCACGTGGGTGAAACCGCGCGTCGTTTGCTAGTGTCAAATAATATAAATAAGTTATCTATCACATAACGTTGGTGTAACACTTAGTACGTATAGTTATTACGATATTGCATTCGCCTTCGCTTGCACATGACTTCCAGATGTATTTCAGTTATTATATAATCAATTTAGTGTTTACAAATACATAAGATTTAGTGCAAGTATTCCTAAATACTCGTACTAAATTTAGTACAAGTATTGTACGTAATTGTTATGCGTTATGATTATA
Source organism: Bicyclus anynana (assembly GCF_947172395.1). Classification (NCBI taxonomy): domain Eukaryota; kingdom Metazoa; phylum Arthropoda; class Insecta; order Lepidoptera; family Nymphalidae; genus Bicyclus; species Bicyclus anynana. The sequence goes on along the minus strand of NC_069110.1, from coordinate 11,969,248 downwards.
TAATGATTTATTTATTTTGCTATCCTCCGCGAAAAGCCGACGAACCCATGCGACAACGTCACCCAGGTTTGACAAAATACTCTCAACTCACACTTCTATACAATGTTATGCGTTATGTTTAATATTTTGTACCAATTAATGATAATGGGTTCTGTGATTTTTGGATTTTCTAATAGTAAAAATTAGATAACTTCTTACTTGCATAGCCAAACGTTTTAATTGAGCATTTCTCCGCACACTCTCAATGTCGCCGACAGCCAAACCGATGAGTAGGTTCATTAACAAAATCGGTATGAATACCATAAACAATGCAAGGATCAAAAATGTCGGTATGGGAAATGGCAACACAATGTCTGAATCGGTTTTGTAGTAAGGCTGCACGTAAGTTCCCACAAAGTCGATTTCTCCCAACATCATTGCGAAAATTCGCATCATCGACATTGGAATGCTACTGAAGGACAAATGTTTTCCCTGAAATTATAATAATATAATGTGGTAGAATCATTAATTAAAAAAAATGTTCTTTTTTTAAATCTCGCTCTCGCAAAGGCAAAAATCTATTCGCTTGCATTTTCAAAAAAATAATTTCTCTATTGTTTCTCTTTTCATGACGTCATGAACGCTTAGCATTGTTAGTTTGGAATAGGTAGTGTTTTCTAAAATATTACTGTAGCCATAACTTAATACGCCAAATAAGAATTAATATGAACTATGTAGATTTTCAACATGTAATCTTATTTGTTGTTAATGTAAAATTTACCTATTCAAAACTCTACCAAAAACAAAAAAAAAGAAAAAAAACAAGTTTCGCTATTGCTATATCTGTAACAAATACCGTCAAATGGAGACCCACTTTAGACAGCAGTACGAAGAATGACAGCCCAAAAGCTACGATCAAAATGGAAAACACCATCAAAACTTTTATAAGGGTCTGCAAGATTTCCAGGAACATCACCACGTAAATTCCAACTTGGTCAAAGCGCTGCAGCAGCAAGAGTAAATTGAACCACGACAAAAATACCGTGATCGAAGCAGCTGAGAACTGAAAAGTGAAATTTATTAAACCACACTGTCATTAATCTAAAATAAACCAGCGGACGACCGTATCTACGAGTACGTCTCCGAGAAATCTTCTTCGTAAACCACTTTATCTCTTTTGCTGGAAACCTTCGCCGCGTCTATCTGTCTATTTGTCTGTTTTTTCACAATAAACTCATAAACCACTAAAAGGATTTTCATGCGGTTTTTACCAATAGATAAAAATCGCCTATTATATGTAGATTTTTTCGCGAACAGACAGACAGATGCGGCGGTGAAGCGATATTCATTTGAAGCTCACCCTCTTATCTGTGGACTCAAAGACAAATAATAATTAATGGTAGATTGAGAGCCTGGGCAAATCTTTGTTTTTATTAAATCTAAACTTGGATCATGGTCTTTTTAGGGTTCCGAACTTACGTAGTACAAAACGGAACCCTTATTTATTCAGTTATAAGTTTGCATTGACTGCAATCTCACCTGATGTTCAATGACGGTGCTAGTCAGTCAGATAGGTAAAGTGCAGTAGACAACCATAGAGTTTGCACAAATGTGGCTTTAAGAGGAATGCGGTTTCAAGAGGTCAGAGACTCAACCATCCAAATATAAAGAGCATCCTTTTTTAATTACCTCGGTAATAATAATATGAATCATGTCTTCAATCGCTCTTCTAGAAACACTCTACAAACTCTACAGAAATGTTGCTAAACAAAGTTAGGTATAAAGTACTGGGGCATGATTTCTCGTATAACATATTAAAAAACTACTTCATTTACATGAACTATTGAGGTTCTGAATTACAAACTTGGTACCGCCCAATGCCACTATGGTCCAAAACCAAACTCCAAACTTTCAACTTTTATAAAATGAAATCTGTCCATAATAGACTTTTAGATTACAGAGAATAAAAAAATTGAGTTTAAACAGAAATCGTTAACATATAGATGTAGTATTTAATATTACGTACCTGGATGTCTTCATAAATTGGATATATGGACGGTAGCACCATGAGTACTGAGCTAACATACAGCATCCACGAGACAAAATTTGATGGATCCATTATGTAATGGCACTTTTGGTCCCTTATATTGCACATTTCTCGAATCAAACCAATGAAATTGTAGATGAGAATCGCTACCGTGCTCGTGTATAAAGCAATCCAAGATTCAAACTCGGCTGTGGAAATGAAATTTTCGTTTTTATTTTTTTATTTAATTATATCATTAAGTATCAGTTTTCACCACCTTTTGAAAAACTGTCGGATAACTTTGTCACTTGACATAAAGTAAGACAATGACAAAACTTATGGTTAAACTATTGTCCAACATTTACCAGAAGGTGATACCGGGCCTAAATATTTCGTTTTATTTTTCAGATTTCTTAGGACGGGGGCATACGATACGTTGCGGCGGCGGTGCGGTACCGGAGCGGTGTCGCTGCGTCGTCTCGCATAGAAATATCTATGGCATGTCACACGACTTATTAACAGACTGTCCAAAGCTGCCACGGCACCGCTGCGATATAACAACGTTGAGACGCCACACCGCTCGTGCGCCCGCTGATACGGTGAAATCTTTTCGTTAAGGCGGCGGTGCGGCGTCGGAGCGGTGTTGCTGCGTCGTCTTACATGGGAACATCTGTGGCATGTCACACAATGCGTTTCGATGCCGCACCGGACTTGCAACCACCCAGATAAGGCGGGGAGGGGTAAATGTGTTGCGACTTTGGAGCGGTACAGCTCAGTTGTTTATGCGTCACAACTACTTTATTAACAGACTGTCCAACGCTGCTACGGCATTGCTGCGACATAACAACGTTGCGGCGCCGCACCGCTCATGTGCTCGCTGATACGGTAAAATCTTTGCGATGCGGCGCCGTGTGCATCGTGTGCCCCCGCTCTTACTTGTTTTGTCTTTACCTTGTTCATCAGCAGGTTTATTTTTTAAATTAGCCAAAGTACTATTGCTGGTTTTGTTGTTTGTTTGTACGTCATACGGTTTCTTCATCAGTAGGTTCGCGTAAAGCGTGATAAATGTTAAGAAAACGCAGTAGAAAAGTAGATTGGCCAGGTGAAAATATTTTCCGTAAGAATTCCACTTCATTTGCAAGTATTTTTGACTTAGTGGATGAGCAAGCAGTTGCACACGACCATGAGCAACCATAGCCTGAAAATTATTGTCTTTGATTAACTTTAGAACAGTATATTAGAAATACATGCACGAATATAAAATGTATTAAACAAATACTTCTGTACAACCCATTTGCGATTATGTTATTGAGATGACTAAGGTTAGGGAGAAAAGCGAGCGTCCACACCATGTGTTTTGTGCTTGGGTTTAAGTATTTTTATAATAAATTTGTCGCACTTCCTCAGTGCGCAAAAGATGTTAGTTACATTTGCTATATCAAAGCACATAGTAGATCTATGATATGATTTTTATATGAAACAATCAACAGACAACCCAACCACCTTATTGTACGAGTAATGTTAGACTGTAGTGATATTACCAAGCTTGCTGTGTATTAGTGTATTATACACAAACATTCTTGTGGTTATGAATTGCAATGAGACCATTTTGGATTTCAAAATAAATTCACGATTTATTGTAAAATTTTACGTTTGACTAACCGTTTTCAAAAACAGTATTTCTTATTTTGTATTTTAAAGCAGCTGTTTAATATCTTTTCGAGGTATGAAGTTCTAACACTGCCACATTATAATTTCAAGCTTCTATAGAGAAACTTATAAAAGAAAGAAAAGCCAAATAATTCATAGCCCAGCACGGGATTCAAACCCAGGACCTGATGATCCAAAGTCGCATAGACTACCGCACAAACCACTGGACTAACGAGGTATAGAAGAAAGAAATCTTTCTAAATAATTTTTGAAGAGACTATTAGCGATTCTTGCGTCGAAAGTTACTTTGAATCATTTCAACGTAATAAAAAGTAAAGACTTTAAATATGTTCTCACGTTTCATCACCTGAGTATTTTTGTAAACGGTTTGAGACACGTAAGGGTAAAACTGATTAAAAAGTTATTTGTGTTGCCAAATAGTTCTCACTGCAAAGACAAACTTGTGCGAAGCGTCATTAGGCCACCACGTTTGTACACTCTCATCTTTGACTTGATCAACTATAATTTACCGTCTAAAACTCATAAAACAAGAAGTCTGACCCTAGAAAAAATCACTAGGCAGTAGAAATGGCGACTAAACGTAATCTAGCCGCACCTTTTTTTCTAATTGTGTAAGTTCTGCATTTTCGTTAAACAGCGTAAACTCTACAAACTAAAAATCTCAACAGCATTAGGGGGGGTTTTGGCGTAGAAGCATCGTTTGATGGGGCCCGAAGGCAGAAGCAGAAGAGATCGGCGGAATGACTCTCTAAGAGCGCCTCCTATGAGTCTCGAACGTAGGCTTAGAGGGACGTTTTTGAAGGATGTATTGGCCTGAGTGCGTCAATCCGGGCGCCCCCAAGAACGTGAGCTAAAAAACAAACGTCTGGGTGAAGTCAGATATTAGGGACCTCGTCTTCGGCGGCGAAGATGCTGTGTAGCTTGTGTGTTGCCTGAAAAGCTTTGTCGATCGTTGTCATCGTCTGAATCGTTAAAAACAATTTTCGGGCATCTAGGTGCTACGTACTTGTTCATTTCCAATATACAAGACACGCTGTCAAGACTACTTATTAGCAGTCGCGTCTAAGTTCGATAGCATGTGATGTAGCATTAAAATAAATATGTCTCATATTCGACTCTAGATTGCAGAGTGATTTCCCGCACTCTACAATCTAGAGCCGCTAGGTACTGGTACACAAACAGAAGTAGTACGTCATTTCTATTGCCTAGTAAGAAACAAAATCTGAGTCTGACTTAGTAAATTTTCGACAGGACGAAAGCGCACAAGTATGGATAAACCTATGGTGCTGTAGTGACACTCCACTCACGTTGATCACACTCAACGGTTCTGGGCGATACTTTGGGTTGTTCAGCGCCTGTCTTAGCGCTTCAATCTTAAGCTTCGAGTCTTGGTAGAACTTGAAAGAATATTTAATCTGCGACGTCAAAAAAAGTCAACATAGTTATTTAAGTGTCGTACTGTTATCACTTACGTTGAGGGCTGGTAAAGGTAAATTTTGAGATTTCAAAACACTCTCTGGCTTCTTGTTGCCTTCATCAGCTAATGGTTGTGTGCAAAGGGCATCGAAGTTGTACTTGATCTAAATGTCATAATCAGATTTAATATGTACCAAGCAAAACAATTTCATTCATGAGTATATAGGTATATTATATTACTTAAACAATCGTTACAAACCTATTATAAACTAGAAAAATGCGTTATATCCGTGCACTAATCTTTACATGAATATTTACTTATGCATCTAAGACCGGCTTTGCATAGCGGCTTTTCATATGTGATGACAGCTCTTAGAACTCGGCGTTAGCAATGGTAACACGAATGAAAATTTCAAAATGATCATACTACCTGTCCTCAAATTACTAAGGTTTCATTGCCAGGAGAAAGAATCTAAAGACAGCAGTGTCGTTCCCAAAGAAAATGGCAATTGGTTGAAGATGTAACCCGATGCGTAAGTAAGAGCAAATATGCGCCAAAGTACAATAGGTTGTACGCGATTAGTGCTAAGCGCTATCCAAAAACAACTAATTATTAAGAAAATCCTGAGTTGACTAAAATCAGTCACTTAGTGCTACTGTTCCCAAAATTTAGATTGCTCTAATGATCCTACTTTCAATAGAAGTGGCACTCAAAGATAAAGAATATTTAAATTACATGTCAAACACAAACTTTACCTCTTATAATAATTACAGATAAAAAGAGATGAGAGAGAATATGAGAGTTAAAGTTTATGGTATTGTAGGGGATAATATCTGGATTTACTAAACCGATTTTGAAAATTCTTACCACTAGAAACCCACGTTATTTGAAAGTGTCATAGGCTATATTTTATGCCCATATTCTCACGGGAATAGAAACTACGCGAGTGAAATCATGGGGCGTCGGCTTGTCTGTATACTTAAGATTTGATTTATCTCCAGAGAAAGTTATAATAGACTCCATAACTTTTATTCTGAGGCTTTAAAAGAAGGGTCTGTAGCCATGTGGCACGGCGATTCTCTTTCTACAAACGCTAACTCTTAGAAAATTAAGCGATGTATTGGAATGACATTTACTATCATCGACAGGTCATGTGATCAAGTTGTCGTTTGAATCTGTCATTCCCATACATTTTGTTAGTTTCAAAGTGTTAGCGTTTGTAAAAAGAGAATCGACCTGACACTTGGCTAAGGCCCCAGGTTATCTTATGCCTACTAGCTAACCAAATACACTGAACCAATACAGAAGATTACATTCAGTTTAGACTGACGTTAACTAATACAATAGGGAAAATGCTTGAATTTCTTTTTAATCTATAAAAATATTGTAAGTAATACAAAAAAATACCAATAAATAATACAAAGAAAAATATTGGGCCCTAATTCGAATCAAATGTTCACGTGGTTCGAATTAATTGTGCTGGATAGGTTTTAAGCCACTAAAATCGTCTTGTTATAATCATATACTTACATAAAAGCTCTTTGAATCTTTCTTGCAATTAGCTTTAGTGATGCATTTGTTCTGCACTGCCTCGAATACCCTCGGCATATAAGCAATCAAAGCCAGGGTCACGCAAGGGTGGCGGTCAGAACGAAGCGCCATTACTTCTTTAGCTCTGGAAATATTTTAATTAACAGTTTTTTAATAAAATTACAATCATATATTTGACGGCTGCGTGGTGCAGACCCTGCCGCATCCAAGAAGTAATTAGAAACAGTCTCTCACCTATTTTCATGGGTAACCATAGCAAGAGCCGCGTCAGGAAACTTGTAATAGATGGCGTAGTCAATAGCGCTCATGTCCAACTTATTGTAACTCAGGCGGCACCCCATAGATAGCAGCAAAGATATGGAGTTAGGTCTATTTTCCATAGTAGCCAAGTGAAGTGGGGTATTCTGAAAGGAAAATTATATTGTCAGAAATAGTTGTTTTTTTAAATGTTTGTTACCTCATAACTTTGCATTTATTAACCAACTAGCGTGGAATTCAGTTTTTCACGAATCCCGCGGAAACCATGGATTTTTCCGGGATGAAAAGCCTATGTGTTAATCCAGAGTGAAATCTTTTTTCAATCCAAATTTAAGCTTCAGTAGCTGCAGCGTAAAGGAGGAACAAATATACTTACATACTTACACACACACACACACACACACACACACAAACACACACACACACACACACACACACACACACACACACATACAGACACACACACACACACACACACACTCACAAACTTTCGCCTTTATAATATGAGTGTGATTATGATAATTCTTTCTTTGTTTGTAAGAGTATACTTCCAGATTGGTCCCATTTTATTTTCATGAAAATCGGTTTAGTAATTTTATCTTGAAAAGATAAAATTTAAAAAGATTTAAACCAGTCTGATTTTAACATGCACTCGTTATCATTACTTTGAAACTTTATTTTCTTTAACAGTCAATTACTGAATTAATTGCATTATCAAGGCATTATCACAGTTTAACTATTAAGGACTTTAAATCAAGGTATCAGCGAATCAGCCAAAGAGCACAAGCCTACTAGTATATTTTCTGTTAGGCGAAACATTTAAGGCCCCCTTAAATGTTTCGTTTAATAAAAAAAAACAAATAAAGGAGTCAACCTTTATTTGTTTTTTAGGAATATTTTTTGCACTTACGCTCATCTAAGCTATTATGAGCTCAAGCACATATTTATCATAATATAAGCTGATTTTACATTACAGAGGGCCTAGTGGCAGTTTGATACTGTGACTGTCACGTAACGTAAACGCGAATTTCTAAGGAATTGAAACAGCGCCATCTAGTGGCACTACTGCACAACTGTCTCAATTCCATATAAATTTACGTTTACGTCAACGTGATAGTAAAAGTATGAAAATATTGAAAACTCCCACTAGGCACACTGTACTTTTTTTACTCACCCCGTCTTTATCTGATTGATCCAGTAAATGGGAATGAACTGAATGTAACAGTTCTATTGTTTGTATGTACCCACTCATGGCGGCCAAGTGCAGTGGGTTACGACCGTTGTGGTCTCTATGCAGTAAGGCTCCTCGGTTAAGTAACAGTTGCACCACTCTTGTGTGACCCTCACGAGAGGCAATGTGCAGTGGTGTGAGACCTTCACCGTCACTCTCGTTTATTATGAAGGTACCTTTATCCGAATCTAGAAGCTGGCTGGCAATGTGGTAACGTCCATACCTGTAATTAGTAAACATGTAAGAAATTAAATAGAATGCTGTCATTATATTGATATAATCAGTATTATTAACATATATATTGAACTCTCTATAGGGTCATTAAGTAACATTATTTTGTTTTTCTGTGATTTGAATATTTTGTACCAAATTGTATGAAAAACAAATGTAGTACAGTATGACGCACCAGGTGCGCGCGGGATACTATAGCCAGCGTTTCCCAACCTTTTTTAGCCATGGACCCCTAGGAAATCAAGAACAGTTTTCACGGACCCCCTTAACAAAATAAACAGCAAAAAATCCTTATAAATGCGGCAGTGATGCCAGATAATAGCTGGATTCATCTTCTTCACGCGCGCCTAAAGCCCTATTCGTGTCCCGGTCATAGCCCGAGCACCGTCGACACTAACTGCTACAAACTTCAAGTAATTTCATGAGTGGATACTTCAAATATTGCTTCACCTGTTAGTGTGCGAAGGCAGAGGTGATCAAAATAAAAAATCCTCACTTATGCTGTTGTTGTGTTCGTAACGAACATGTGCAAGAAAGTTTGCATCATTTCTAATACCTGTGCTCTCATCTAAAATGATTAAAATCTGCTCGCTTTAAGTAAGCGTAGCGATTACGTGATATTAGCATTTATGTATGGTCCAGAGATGACACCGCGGACCCCCATACACATACTCGCGGACCCCCAGGGGTCCGCGGACCACAGGTTGGGAAACGATGCTATAGACCATGTTTAGCCTTGTGGCTACGGGAGTACACGAAGCGCGTGACGTTAAATACTCTTATAATGATGATGATGAAATAAATAAACTATTCTAGTTTTTATTTACCTGGCAGCAAAATGCAGGGGACTCTCGTTGTTATTGTTCTTCAGATTTATGCAAGCGCCGAGTTTTATGAGACTTTCCAAGGACCTGATATGCCCTTCACGACTAGCATAGTGCAGGGGCGAACAACCTTTGCTGTCTTTCTCATTAAGAAGATGTATAAGGCTTTGTTCACAGCGATTCTTAAATAGTAAGAAGTAAAATATGTAAAAATTATATAATATAGGTACAGTAAGAAGTATAATGTAAATAAGTATAAGTATATAGTCAATTAACAATTAGTTTGCTTTATGATTTATTTGTTGGTATTTATCGGAAGGGGGTCTCCAAGGGATGATAAGAGGAATAAAGGAAGACAGGTGAAACGTTGGGAGGATGATTTTAAAAAGGTCGCCGGTCCTGAATGGATGAGAATGGCGAAGGACAGACAAAAGTGGAGATCTTTAGGGGAGGCCTATGTCGAAGGACAAGCTGCTAATTAATAAGAATTATGTATATACTTTAAAATGTAAATGTAACTAGCAGTAATAAAGGCTTATTTTATTTTTATTTTTTTTTTATATTTATCGGAAAAGTTTTTGACCATGTTTACAAAACGTAGAGGATGCAAAATTTAACAATTTTAAGCATATCTATTACATATTATTATTATATCTGTGGGATAAGAATGAAGATCATGGGTGGAGGTGGTCACGGCCCTCATATATGAGGAACACGACAGAAGGAGGAGGATCTGTGGTATAAATTAATCAATAATCTTACTCTGCAAGTAGCTGCGAAGTCTTCCAGCCGCCCGCCATTCATCACGATTAGATGTAGTACATTTCTATCATTTGTATCCTTCAACTCTACATCTGCTCCGAGGCTTATCTAATTAAAAAAAAGTACATCAAGATAGCTACAGGTATACTTGCATTGCAGCTTAATTACTCGTAACGTAACTTATTTACTTAAGTATAATGCGAAAACGGTGAAATTAACGAGTCAGCGCATATGCATATAATTACTGAGTACAAATAAACTAAGGATAGAAATATAAAAAAAAATACTACCAGAGTATGAACAGTCCTCCAGCCAGCTCTTGAAGCTGCCAAAAGTAAAGGAGACCTTCTTTCCTTATCCATAGGGTTGATGTCGGATCCCTCAGCGATCAAATAGTTGACAATATCGGGATGATCAAACATGGCAGCACAATGTAACGGAGTCATTCGCTGTACGTCGCATGATGTAAGACAAGCCATTTTCTCATCAGGCTGCATGCTGAACATTAGCTTGACAATTTCAAGGGCACCCTGAAATATACCATTTTTACTTAATAACATGATATTCATCATCATCTAATCATTCTAATCTGCTGCCAGAAAAGTTTAAAGCCACCTACAAACAGCGGCAACCTGCAACCCGCTTTATATCTTCGATACACTAAGTAGGGAGACGGCCAACTGAACGGTTTCTGGTGCGTGATTGCTATTTCAGCACTTAAGACCCAACGGCTAGCTGTTCGAACTATATGCCCCACCCATTTCTTCTTCAGTTTTGCAACTCTCGGTAACTTTGGTTCTTCTGCGGATCTCTTAATTTCTGACAGAATCAGATCAGAGGATCAGATACTCCGAGTATAGCTCGTCATTAACAACCCATACTCACTGTTAAAAACGAGTCTCCTCTCAGGATGAGAGGGGTTAGGCCAATAGTCCACCACGCTGGCCCAATGTGGATTGGGCGACTTCACACACGTAGAAAACTTACAAATTTCTTATGCAGGTTTCTTCACGATGTTTTTCGCACGCACGTAACTGAAATGTTGGAGTTGTATGCCTACCACATACGAATCGAAGGCAGTACAGGCACTGGTCTATCATGGCATAATCAATGATTACTTGCCCAAACAATATTAAATGGACAAAATACCAATAATTTATACCTGGGAGCAGGCCAGATGAACGGGTGTAGAAAAATCATGCTGCTGTGTGGAAATCTTTGCACCAGATCTCAAACACAGCTCCACGGCTCTGATGTCTCCGCCGTGCACTGCTGAGTGCAGAGGCACGTTGCCTTCGTTATCGTACAGGGAAATCATTTGTTCTCGTGTACAACCTTTGGATTCACCCCACTGGAGAAATACTTCCATAGTTCTAGACGAAGCGTTCTTGGCCGCTTCGTGTATCGGGTAGTACCCGTTGTTGCACGGACGCTTGCATTGTGCTCCAAAATCTGCGATCTGCAATTAGGTTTTTTTTTATTCTTGAGTTTTTAAGGGTTACTTTAATTTCATAATATTATTTAATATACTTTCATACAACAACATTTCAATAATGAAATTAAAAAATAACTGTATAGTACAATATTTCCTGACAAAAACGGCTTGTTTAAAAATATTATTTACTTTTTAAAATTCTAAAATAAAACCTTGGTTATAATTTTTTCACGTTTTCTTTGTGTGTAAATTAAGTAAACTAAGTCTAATTGAAATAAATAAATTTTCATTTGATTTGAAAAGGCCGGAATCAATCCGCTCTCTGCGGCATGATGTTGCAAGATCAATAAATTGTTAAAGTAAGGCTCAGCGATATGACCCAAAACTTGCACCTAAGACCTCGTGATCCAAAGCCGCATAAGCTAACCACTGGACCGAGATGGACGAAGGATGTTGATGATGATGATAGTAATTTTGCCAACTTCTCATAAAAAAAACACAATATTTAATTGGCAGGACTCGCAGGGCATCGTAATTCAAAACCGCATTAGCAATCCACTGGACGATGTTGCAAGATTAATAAATTCTTAAAGTAAGGCTCAGCGGTATGACCCAAAACTCGTACCTAAGACCTCGTGATCCAAAGCCGCATAAGCTAACCACTGGACCTAGACGGACGAAAGATGTTGATGATGAATGATGATGACAATAGTAATGTCAATTTCTCAAAAATAATAAACTATAATTATTCGCCAGGACTCGCAACTAAGACCGCGTGATCCAAAACCGCATAAGTTAACCACTGGACCTAGACGGACGAAAGATGTTGATGATGAATGATGATGACAATAGTAATGTCAATTTCTCAAAAATAATAAACTATAATTATTCGCCAGGACTCGCAACTAAGACCGCGTGATCCAAAACCTCATAAGTTAACCACTGGACCTAGACGGACGAAAGATGTTGATGATGAATGATGATGACAATAGTAATGTCAATTTCTCAAAAATAATAAACTATATTTAAATGGCCGGACTCGCAACGAAGACCTCGTGATCCAAAGCCGCATAAATTAACCACTGGACCGAGACGGACGAAAGATATTGATGATGAATGATGATGACAATAGTAATGTCAAGTTCTCAAAAAAAAATACTTAATTCCCAGAACTCGCACCTAGAACCTCGTGATCTAAAGCCACATAAGCTAACCACTGGACCAAGATGGACGAAATATGTTGATGATGAATGATAATGACAATAGTAATGTCAATTTCTCAAAAATAAAAACTATATTTAGTGGCCAGGATTCGCACCTAGGACCTCGTGATCTAAAGCCGCCTTAGCTAACCACTGCACCGAAATGCACCGAAAGATGTTGATGATGTATGATGATGATAATAGTTATGCCAACTGCTCATAAAAAACACAATATTTAATTGTCATGATTAGCACCTAGGACCTCGTGATCCAAACCCGCATAAGCTAATCTCTGGACGGAGACGGACGAAAGATGATGATGATTGATGATGATGATTTATTAAAACTTGAATTAAAAGTGAAATAGTACTTACCAATATTCTAGCACACACGTCGTGGTCGTGAATCGCCGCAAAGTGCAACGCAGTACGCCCGTGTTCTCCCCCCAAGTCCACGTTAAACTGAGTTTTGTATTTTGCAAAGACTTGCAGCACCGACACCTGTAAAAATATTAACTATTCTATCGCACGACTACTTCTCACGAACACGTCTTTAAGACTGACTGCCATGAAACGAGATAAAATCCAGGTACGTGTAACATGGGGTTGGAGTTATTTTTAGTTTCTTCGATGTCTCATTATCTTCCCACGCACATGTCGAAGCCTTTCATGGAATTATTGAAATAGTGGTGCCCCTCCTTACCCACGTAAAATATTATTAGATTTGAGGTTTCTATTTATCTTAAAGGTAAGATTCATTGCTAGACACGTGGAACGTAGTTATATATAGTAAGCACCTACCTGTTGGCTATAAAGCCATGTACCTACTAAAGGCTTTATTGACACATACAAGTCGCTCCAAGTCGCTCATTTTACAATAAGTAATGCAAGTAATATTGCTGTTATTACAATGTAAGCACTACACTTGGGATTTAACAATTTTCCTACAAATCTATAAAAATACGTAAAAATAAATATAATTTCAGGTGCAAAGCTAAGCCTATTTAAAATAATTACGTGAAATTTCAAATTATTTCTGAAATATTCCAAACATTCGTTGGTTAATATAAAAAAAACTGGCCAAATGCGTGCCGGGCCACGCGCAGTGTATGGTTCCGTAGATTAACTTAGCACTTTAATCCTTTATGTAATGCACAAAAATACCGATAACTATACCGCACAGATAGACGATAAAAAAATCACTTGGCATGTTGGGAAGAAATCTCAATTTTTTTTTTAATTTTTCCATTACCATTTTATTGACGTAATTAATATACATACATACCCATACCAAATTTCAGCATTCTAATTTTCACAGACTGAGTTATCACTGACAATTTTATCTTTTCAATTAACAACGGAATTAGTATGCTATTTCCGAGTTCCTATTCCTATTTTTAGTTGGTCGACTACTAATCTTAAAATAGCAATTGCTACTTAGTATTCATAGTTTTCCTTGTAATTTCATTATATATCATATCATACGCATGTTACAATATCCCTTACTATGAAATAAACGAATAAAAAAAAATGGTACATCCCTCCCCTACATGTAAAGTGTTTACATGTAGGGGAGGCAGGTACCATAAATTTTTTTTTTTAAGATTTGAAGCTAATGGGGATGATGACTAGGTTTGAATATATTGATTTTTATGATACATTCGGGTAAATAAGGTCAATGTTAACTAATTTATACATAAAAAGCAAAGATTGACTGGATATGTGCAAAATAAATAAGTTTTAATAATACATTAAATGTGACATTTTTATAAATATAAACGCAGAAATAACAAAGATATTTGTAATTTTGTTTAAACGCCCATACAAATCTAACGATCATTAATTTAGGCAATTAATGTCATAAGTTCGTACCATTTTGTATGGGGCGTTTTTCAGGGATCCGCGGCAGCGCCGCAAATCTGACCCTTTCAATCTCTGTAGCTCCGAAAGTAATGATCGCAAATACCTTGTTACTTTTACAAAATTGCTTTACTATTAGCGTACTCTTAATTTATATACAATTTTAAAAACTGTTATCATCCCTATTTACAGCTTTCTAGTAGTAATAGTCCCTGCGCTAAACCGCGGATGGACAGACAGACGGACATAGTGAAACTATAAGGATTCCCCAAAAAAGAAACAAAATTTTAAAACAACAAATAAAAAAAAACATTCGTACATTAAAAATATTTCTAACTCACCTTATTTAATTCTGTAGCTAAATGTATGGGTGCCTGATTTTTCTCGTTCAAAGCGCACGTGTTCACATTGCTGTAAAACACAAACACGGTTACTGCGAGAAACAATGCTCTTGCACTTGAGAGATGAAAGTTATTATTGAACTTCGTCGGGATTCAATTCAGTACGTAATTAACACTTTTGCTTCACTGAATTGCCACGCTGATATAATCCTCTTCGTGAACTATAGAGCAACGACGTAGGTTTTAACTAATATTATAAATAGGCTAAACTTATTATAAAAATAAAATATAAGGAAATATCAATACAACTACAACTACAAAATTAAAATAAATTAAAATTAAAACTAATACCTAAAAATATTTATCAAAATTTGCCGCCCTTGGTAGGGTGCCCATCACGCAGGCAGCATTCCCGCGTTGAATTGCGATTGAGCGTCTAAAGTTCCTTAAATACAGTTGTCTCGGCGCCCAATATGAATTCGAGACACTAGGCCCGTGGGGCAGGAGCGCTCTGACTCTCCACAAGGAGATCGGCAAACGCCTCAGAGAGGCAACAGGCGACCCTCGGGCGGGCAGCTTTCTCGCGCAAAGAATTTCAATCGCAATTCAACGCGGGAATGCTGCCTGCGTGATGGGCACCCTACCATATTATAAATAAGTAAAGTTTGTGGTGTTGTAGAGGGTAATCTCGGGATTTACTGAACCGATTTTGCTAATTTATTTGTGAGTGAAATAAAGCGTAGTGTACAATATAGTCATATGTACAACAATCTAGCTAGCAAGTTTTTATTTAGCTACCGTGTATAGCTGAGCTACGAATTCTCGTAGCCCAGCTACTTACGATCAAGTATATCTCAGCGCGGTTACGGATGTGAAAGTGAATTGTTATTAAATTAATTTATTCAAATTATTTTTTTAATCTGATGGTCTTGGCGATAAAAAACAAACGAATTTACCATGCTAATTAGACAATCATAATAATCAGAGACGTTCATCATTATCAGCTGATAGATTCCACTGCTGGACAACGGACTTACTGGACTACTTGTCAAGACTTCCAACACAACCAAGCCGCCAGCCTTCAGCGGTTCCCTGTAAACCACTTGATGTCCTCGGTCTCCGGTAAAAACTAAAAATAATTATCTCAACCCATAACATACATTTACTGCGAGTACATGGCTAAGATTGCTCCGTATATATTTGACAACAATAGCACTCGAACCACCTTGAAGGATCCTTTGAAAGATCCTGCCCACGCAGTGCTCGCTAGACTAAACATATTACGTTGTCTCTCAATACCCTCATCTTGTGTGATTGCCGTTCCTTATCTTGTAAACATACCTATTACCGTTCTTTATACATAAATCTTGTAAACATACCTATTAAGTAATTTTCTCAATTCTCTAAATATGTTTATGTTTGACGCAAATGTATTTATTTTTAGACGAGATCGTTATCATATACGTAGGTACATATATTTTCGTAATGCCAGAAAAGAAACTAATCTTAGTCATTATCAAAGCACATAACGAAAGACCAAAAGTGATCAGTTTTATTATATAAATAAAATAGACAAATATTTAAAATTTTATGTATGTTTAGTTTAAAGCTTGTATGAAAATTTTTCTCAAATTAAATTTATTAAAAAAAAATAAATTATACCCACAAAAAGAAAAAGAGTCTAAAACTATAAACTTGAAAATATGTTTTAAAGTGTCTCAATAATTTCTATTACCAATGTTTCGTCGTCGTCTTCGTTATCAACCCATATACGGCTCACTGCTGAGCTCGAGGCTCCTCTCAGAATGAGAGGGGTTAGGCCAATATTATAGTCCACCACGCTGGCTAAATGCGGATTGACATACTTCACACACGCAGAGAATTAAGAAATTCTCTGCCATGCAGGTTTCCTCACGATGTTTTTCCTTCACCGTTTGAGACACGTGATATTTAATTTCTTAAAATGCACACAACTGAAAAGTTGGAAGTGCATGCCCCGGACCGGATTCGAACCCACACCCTCCGGAATTGGAGGCAGAGGTCATATCCACTGGGCTATCACGGCAATACCAATGTTTAAGTATATATATTTGGTACTCACTTTTGAAGAAGAAAATCTATAGCTTCCAAAGATTCGTTTTCTACTGCTATATGTAACGGTGTATTGCCTGCGACATCTGCTGGGTTTAAATCTATGAAAAGAGTAAATAACTTCAATATGGTGTACATTTCAATCTGAAAGCTGGTCCACTTTTTTTTCCTTTGCGGAGAGTAATATAATTAAAGCCGGAACTTCTGCTGGAGATTCTTTTTTTTAATCTCTACAAGTTAGCCCTTGACTACAATCTCACCTGATGGTAAGTGATGATGCAATCTAAGATGGAAGCGGGCTAACTTGTAAGAAATAGGATGAAATCCACACTCCTTTCGGTTACTACACGACATCGTACCGGTAAATCGCTTGGCCGTACGTCTTTGTAGGTAGGTTGGTAACTAGCCACGGCCGAAGCCTCCCACCAGCCAGACCTGGACCAATTAGTAAAAACTTCAATCGGCCCGGCCGGGGATCGAACACAGGACCTCCGTCTTGTAAATCCACCGCGCATACCACTGCGCCACGGAGGCCGTTAAAGCTACAACCTACAGACCATCAGTTGTAATTGCATAGTGTTATCCAATGTATATGTAATATTCGATTTTACATTGCCATTTTAACTGTGCAGTTTTCAGATTTGTCTACACACGGGCGTTTTTACTGTACAGTTCAAACTGCACAGTCAAATTTAAGGTCTGTAGCCCGCATTAGGGTACTAGGGTAGGGTCGCCGCTGTAATAACAGTATAAGTACGAGTTCGTAGCCAACTGTGTGCCTAGTGGGAGTTTTCTATATTTTCATACTGTTACTATCGCGTTGACGTAAACGCAAATTTATATGGAATTAAAACAGTTGTCCACTAGATGTCGCTGTTCAATTCCATAGAAATTCGTGTTTACGTTAGCGTGATAGTAAGAGTATCAAACTGCCACTAGGCTCTCGGTAGACAGCAGCAACTTCAGCCTAATTCACTATCTTTGACGTATGCTAGTTGACATGACAAAATTGAGATTCTATGTAGGTACTCGTAAAATTATCATCCAGTGTTTTTTGGTGGATATCGCACAGTATGTAGGTAAATTACATTATTTGATGTTTATTTTAATAGGTTAATAATAAAGACCAAAATAGAGAATAGGCCAGCACACCATTTATACGCCGTTTATGTATTGAAACACCTTTCGTCGTCTAGAAGGTATTTTATAGAAATACGTCATCAGCCTATTTTAACGACCCACTACAGGACCAGGCGTCCTTTCTTATAAGGATGATAAAGGTGATATCGAGTGTATCGTCCTTTTATTATAAGAGGTCAATGCTTTGTACACATAAGTTTCGTCACGTCAGTGCCATATCTAATAGTATAAAATCATTGGTTCGACCCCATTAGAAAGTTCTACAGTGTACTAGTATGTCAAGGGAACAAATTTAATTAAAAGGGAAATTCTGTGTTGTTTACCTGAAATAAGATACGTAGAAAATAATTACATGGAGTAAATTTTGTGTACATCCAATCCGAGTGATTTGTAACAAGTCATCTTACAAATTCGTTTTATTTAGCTGTTTTGGTTAATTCCGTAGTTTCTATAAAAAGGTGTTATCGCGAAGAGCAGGCTACGCATAATGATTTGTGTCACACTTTTGCGGTCTTACACTGTTTTGCAATTAGGTACTCTTAGGAGACCTAGTACAAGCTTAAAAGCAGTAGGTATTCAAATTTTAAGTTTCTTTGAAAAAATATTTTTAGGTAGAGACAGTTTCCATATCCTTAAAGAAATTGAAGTATTATCTACGACAAATAATAACTACGGAAGAATTGGACCGATCTTAATGATATTCTTGATGTTTGCACAGTGGCAACACATTGTCAAATTTATACTAATATTCTAAAGCTGAGTTTGTTTGTTTGTTTGCTTGAATGCGCTTTTCTCAAGAACTACAGGTCCGATTTGAAAAATTCGTTCAGTGTTAGATAGACTATTTATCGAGAAAGGCTATATAATTATTCCCGTATTTCTACAGGAACGTGAACCGAACCGTAGCAAACTATATGGTCTGCGGCTAGTTGCGGCCAAATGCGCGATGAGCATTTAGTTTTTGCAGGCCAATTCACTAACTTTGACGTATGTTAGTAAATATTTACAAAATTATCAACTAGCTAACTGTTAATAGTTCTTAAGTCACGTGATTTCGTATTCACTATTTATTTGATGCTAACTGATCAAAATTTTGAATGTAGGTAAATAATGTCATTCTGTGCTAACTGACAACCCATCTTTGAAATCATAGATTAAACTGATGACATTTTCAAGTTGACATTGTGATTTTGGTTGACAATGAGCTTTACAGAATACACAAAATGCGGTTATTATTGGTTTAATGTAAATTCGAATAGGTAGCTAAATTACGCCAAAGTTAGTGAATTGACTGGCTGGGCCTTCATTTCAATGACAAGTATACAGCTTTGTCATCATCATCATTATTAACAACCGATAGACATCCACTGCTGGATTCAGGCCTCTTGCATGGACTTCCAATCAAAACGGTTGAGAACCCTTCAACCCGCTTGATGTCTTCAGTCCACCTAGTAGGGGGTCGACCAACACTGCTCTTTCCGGTGCGGGGTCGCCATACAGCTTTGTATGAATTAGTAATTAAGTAGATTCACCTCCTCCGTAGTTTTTTATGAAGTGAAGGATGTTGGTGTTGTTTCGAGCAGCTGCTTGGTGCGCCGCTGTTCGACCTCGTGCATCCTTCAGAGCGAGCCTCGACGAGTCCATCAGGTATAAACGCATGAAGTCCTCTATATTCCCACTTTCAGCCGCCTGAAACCAATAAAATCCTACTGTCTTATAGGATATTACAAGTATTATTAAATTAAGTAAGACGCTCATTATTAATTTTTTAAAGAATATTTGCCATAATATATTTTTTTAAATATGATCAATTTTCCCATTCCCAACCAGTGCGGGTCAAGAAGCACTGCGATCCAGGAAGATGAACTTTAATTTATTCACTCCGTGAAATCAAAATATTCACATTATTTTGTTTTTAGCTTTTTTAGGGTTCCGTAGTCCTCAAGGAACCCTTATAGTTTAGTCATGTGCTTAGTCATCAGACACATAGCTTCGAGGCAACCCTTTTTTAGACACCGATAAATAACTAAAAGTTAACTTTTCACGGGAGTCACGCCATAAACATGCAACCTAGAGCGAGGCTACTTTTATTCCGATATTGCCATGAAAAAGGGTCGTCTACACTGGTGAAACTGTGGCGCAGAGCTTGTTAAAGACGAAAAAGGAAGAACTTTTTATAATATAATCAAAATGAGATACTATATACTTTCTTTTTCATCAAATCCGTCTCACTCGTCACTCGGCTTAGGCTAAGTAACTCGTAGGACCGACCGCCTTAAATGAGAAATTGCAACAAAGCCCTGCTATGTGCAGATTACAATCGACGCAGAGTCTGCGTTAGCTAGACATACCTCATGTTTTAGTACGAGATCCGGCTTATGGAATATATACCTTAATCTGTTATTTATTTGAGGAAAGTTTTGCCTGATTGGTTGCCTCGTTGAATTGCGGCCTTGACATACAAAATTTGAAATTTGGCAGTACGTAGTTTATAGTTAGTAGGTATCTGTTAAGAACGGATTTTATGAGAGGGCCGGATTAAGGAGGTCTAAGAGAGGACGCAGTCGCAGCCGTCCGCTACTACTAAAATAAATTTGTTTGTTCTATAGACTCGTATGATTATAGAGGACATCTTTGACTATAGGAAATTCGTAAAAGTTCAAAACTATGGTCGATATGGACATTCTGCGATCACTAGTCTGTATTAATCTACAAATAAGTAAATGGACGAAATATCTATGTCCATTTACTGTAAAACATTGTGAAATAAAGATCATGACTAATGGACGAATCATTTTTATGTATATCGATGCAATTGTGTTATAATATATTTTTTCATTATCTAAGTCTAAATTGTTGTATTTGATTTAAAATTTATTTTATTGAGGTTACGAAAGTCCACTCATTTATTAAAGCGATTAAGTTGTATTTGTAAACATGAACTTAAGTTGTCTTATTTAATAAGAAAATTAAAAAAAAAACACGTTAATAATTTGTAATTATAAATATATTGATACCGACATTCATGACAACTACATACGTATATCTAATTATCTTATCATTATTATTATTATTTCTTTTTATGAAATCCCTAAAGGAAAATTCGGCTAAAGGAACTCTGTTTCAGCCAAAAGGGCCATCCAAGTTTTCATAACATAAAAGTTAACAAACTAACCTCATTCAACTTGGTAGCTGAGATAGTTGGAAACGTGTTCGCTCGCCGAAATAGAAACATTTTTCCATCAGCCAATAAAAAACATGCCTTGCACTATAATGTCCACCACTACTCTGCGATATAGATGAGTATGATGGGGTGAACATTTTAAGTGCTCTTATCGTATAATCATAAAACATTAACCCATTATATTTCCTGGCTAACTAAGTACCATTTATGGGCACTATTGTTAGATATGTATGTTTTTAATGTGTTGTAATTGCTGGTTATATTTGTATACTTCGAACTTCCTACCGCCTTAGAATTTTCCCGACAGCAGAGCCATCTACCTGACCAATTGCTAGTCTAAAGCATTCTGGAATCCACTAGTCCCGTGGTTTAGGAGGAGTTCAGAGACATACACAAGCAGCTAGTTCCGGATCCATTTTTAGTTACCAGCTCTATTAATTTTCCACTATATACCGCATACCTGTGCAATGTGCATGCAAATATTGGTAAATAATAATTGATCTATAGGTTAGCCAATGTAACTTCAGATGACTAGGTCCTGGGTTCGAGCCTTGGGTCGAGTTGTGATACACTGAGCTTTTCTTTAACGCTTAGAAATTCACAGTAAAAATCTCAGCCAGGAGTGGGAAAGTTTGTGGTATTACACGAACGTGTAACCCCCGTTTCGAGTGCGAGTCATTCTCATTAACCAGAATATTAGTAGGAGAGCTCGGGATGCTAAATTTGCAGTTACTACAGCGTCATTGGAATCGATTAGATTTGGTAGATTACATGATAGAAAGACTAAATATATACTTTTTTCGTTTTCAGCGATGGCGAAAAAACTACAGACTTTAAAGATAATTTTTATTATTTTGGCTTACTGAAATCATCAGAAAACATGCGCGATTATTTCATTCAAAATAAGTAAAAAAATAACCGCACTCGTTGCTGGATAACAGAAATATAAGGGTTTTAATTTGGAACTTTGGAACCCACCCATTCCATTACGTTACGCTCAAATCGTCAGATTTTCTAAATGCACACCTTTTAGCTATCAACTCATCTGACGCGCTGGTTGAGTATTTCTGCAATTAGTTTTTTTTTTGGTTGCCTTAAACGTACCCACCAATATTAAGGCTCATACTTGGTGGAGGTATTGAACAACGTGCAAGGTATGCTCCCTTGTGTCCATCTGCCGCGCTCGAGTAACTGCGAAAATCCCCTCTTCGGCTCCCCTACTATATGTTACAGTGATCGTAAAACAGTTTAACTCTCTCTAATCCATCCTAAGCCGGACAATACTCATTGGAGCAGCGAGGTGGGCCCAAGCTGCATGTAACCTTTCCAAGGAGTGCCTAACCTTATAGTAGGCTATTAAAATGTGCCGATAATGAAGATAATAAAACTTTTCTGTTCCGCCCTTATCGCTATTTTTAACTTCACCTAGTAGGTATTGCTATAAAAGCGTCATTAATCATGTTTTTTCTATTTTTGTAAGCTATATAAATTTCTAAAAATTGCTTATCTTTATACATTGTTATATAAGGGAGCCATGGGTTGATATTAAAAAAAGATACTGTGACTTGGACTTTCGCTTACTTCTCAATCACACGAAAATCGGTCCAGCCGTTTCATTGATTAGCCAAAACAAACAGGCAGTTAGACAAAAAAAAGTTTTTTTTTGAGCTAAGTAGGTACTTTAGGCAATTAGTGAAAAGATGTTTATTTAAATTTCCACTTAGACATAAAGGTTATAAAAAAATGGTTCTATTTTATAAAGGTAAGTAGATTGATTAGTAGATTGACTTGTTACAATCTTCAGGTTAAATTATGTTAATTCATTAAATTTTATTTTTATTTAAAAGCCTCAGGCGTCGTAGAATTCGTCCGAATCGACGATCATAGGTAAAGTGTCCAGAAGGCTGACAGTATTGCCACGTTGTATGGCAATACTAATTCTTTGGCCTAAATATAGGCCAGCCTTCTAGTCACGGGAGGTGTCGATTAAACGCTTTGCATTTTTTTTTGTAAAGAAAGCGTGTACTCGGACCCCTCACGGTCCTAGTGTTTTGTGTTTCCTTTTTTTTCATTAAAAATCGTCAATACATTTATTTATTACTTTTTTACATTAAGTACACAAACAAAATCGCATTTGTGCCATTCTCAGCACAGTTTTTTGCGTTGCGAATTCGTATCGCTCCTTTATAACTAACATTACAAATATTTTAATTGACGATACATATTATTGATCGATGCGAATCCTCACAGTCAAATGAGATAGCTGATATGGTTATCATAAAGTATACACACATTAAATGCACTAATGATAAAAAGTTATAAACATGAATGGTTGGAATAGTAATAACTAAATGGCGATTGTAATGTAATAATCTATGTATGCTTGCAGTATAACTGAGAGCCGTGATAGCCCAGTGGATATGACCTCTGCCTCCGATTCTGGAGGGTGTGAGTTCGAATCCGGTCCGGGGCATGCATCTCCAACTTTTCAGTTGTGTGCATTTTAAGAAATTAAATATCACGTATCTCAAACGGTGAAGGAAAAACATCGTGAGGAAACCTGGAAACACGAGAAATTTCTTAATTCTCTACGTGTGTGAAGTCTGCCAATCCGCATTGGGACAGCGTGGCGGACTATTGGCCTAACCCCTCTCATTCTGTGAGGAGACTCGAGCTCAGCAGTGAGCCGAATATGGGTTGATGACGACGAAATAATTAAATAGATAGATAACTAGAGTTTTAAAAGTGGTTGTAAATTATACCCGTGTAATAAAATTTTCTACCGACGAAAAACGGAAATAAGGTTATCAATTCGTCGTGTATATATTTTTTATGTATGAACACGCGTAACTTTTCATTCAATCATCTAATTTTGTTATTTTTTATAATTAGAAAGGATAAATTTACAATTAGGTCCCATATAAACATTTGGAAGAAAAAATCCAATCCTAATGGTAGGTAACAACTTTCTAGTGGTAGTAGTACAGACAGACAGACGGACAGACAGACGAACATGGCGAAGCTATAGAGGTTCCTTGTAGACTACGGAACCCTAGAAACGAATCGCTCCGCCGCGTCTGTTTAATTGCGATAATCTCGAGAACTTACTAACGGATTAACTTACGTAATAACTTACCCTAAGTATTCTGTAAGGGCTCTCAGCTAAGAGACACACGTCCCCCGAGTTGACACGCTCATTGCCTTGGTTGGGAAGCATTATCTGCATCTCGCCGCCGGGATCTGTCTTCATACGCGTCTCTCTCCGGTGTCCCGTCAGAGTCCAAAGCCAGCCCTGGTTAAAAAAGAGTGAGTTAATAGGTAATTTCAAAGCTCACGGATCTGGTACTTGGTGCTAGTTGTGGGCTTCGACTGAAGACTCAAAGTCACTCCTTCGGCGAAGATAGAGAGAGATGCTTGAAGTTTTTTTGCGTAATCGAATCAGAAATGAGGAGATTTGAAAAACCAAAGGAGATCATTCACGCTCCATACATTTTTGGGCTCTTTTTAAAAGTGCCGGCTATCAAAAAAAAATGGCACGAATCGTTAGAGCTAGCCATTGGGAGTAATAGCTAATATGGCATGAAAGTTGTAGGAGGGCTCTGAACCAAGTTATACAGGTTCGAAGATTCGTTATTTCCATACATTTTGTCGATTTTCAAAAGTGCCCGCCAAGAAAAAAATCTGGTACGTATCGTTAGAACTGCCTATTTGGAGCAATAGTTAGTAAAGCACAAATGATGTAGGAGTGCTCTGAACCAAGTTATACAGGTTCGATTACTCGTCACTTCTATACATTTTACTGAGTTTTGTAAGTGCCAACCAACAAAATAAATGATACGTATCGTTATAACGCATAATCATTGTAATGTAGCCTGTGTCAAGTTATACAGTTTCGATGATTCGTTAAATCCATACATCTTATTGATTTTTTAAAGTGCCGTTTTACAAAAATATGGTACTTATCGTTAGAACTGCCCATTTGGAGCAATATTTAGTATGACACAAATGGTGTAGTTTTGGTCTGAACCAAGTTATAAAGGTACGATGCCTCGTCACTTCTATGACTTTAATTGAGTTTTGTGCCCACCAACAATATTAATGAAACGTATCATTTTAACTGGTCATTTGTGGCAATAGTTATTAGAACACGAATATTGTAGAATTGCTCTGAATCAAGTTATACAGTTTTGGTTAGTATAGCAGACACTTTGTGGAAATGCTGTGAGACAAGTTATACAAGTGTGACTATTTGTCATATCCATGAATTTTATTAAAAATTGCCAGCCATATAAAATGGTACGGATCATTAGAACTGACTGTAATAGGAACTGGGAGTAATAGTTAGTATTGTACAAATGCTGTAAGCCTGCTCTGAGCCATGTTATACAAGTTCGATGATTCGTCATTTCTATACATTTTACCGATTTGAGCAATATAACTAGTAGGTAGGATAGACAGAAACATTGTAAGATTGCTCTGATCCAAGTCATTTGTGTTCGACGATTCATCACTTTGTTTTTGTTGATATCTGTATAGGAAACACAAAATAATAATGATGAATACACTGCTCGAACTAATAATATGAAATAAATGTCTTCATAGTGTTGCTGTGTCATCATTATTTGTAATGTTATCCATGTTAGTAAACCACAATTACCATTACTTGAAAGAACTTAAACCAATATTTTTATTTACCTCTACCCAAAATCCACAATAACATAACAATTTTTAAATGCATTTGAATAATAATGTGGCATTGCATGTGGCACAAAAAATGAGTATTATTAATTCTATATTTTATTATTGTTTTATGTTTTCCAACTCTTCGGACAACAACATCTCGGAAATCAATGTATGAAAGTTACGAATCATGAAACTTATATCACTTTGTTCAGAAATCGGATTGTTCTGAACCGTGTGCAACGTCCTTCTATCTATTGCTCCTAATGTCTAGTTTTAACGATATATGTTTTTGGTGAACAGTATTTTAAAAAATCTCTCTCTCGAAACTATTTCGACAGAGCTACCATCAACCCCAACCAACTAGTGGTTGAGGCCTGCAACTACACTCCCAAGCTTAACGCTAACTTCAAGCAGAGGCGTCCCAAAAACGTCCTTTACGATCCAGACTATGACATGACGACCGACAATGCTTCGCGGGCAACATAATCACAAGCAACACAGCGTCTTCGCCGGCGAAGACTAGGTCCCCGATATCTAACGTCACCCGGACGTGGGTTTTCGAACTCACGATCTCGGGGGCTTCCGGACTGATTCACTTAGGTCACGGTTACACCCTCCCGAATGGCCCTCTAAGCCGAGGTCCGAGTCTCATAGGAGACGCCCTTAGAGAGCCGTTCCGTCCTCTATCTTTATTTCAGCCTTCGGGTCTCATCAGGCGATGCTTCTGCGCTCGCCCAAACCCCCCGGTGACGCCGTAGTGGTCCCACATGGAGCCATCGGCACTTACTCAACACAAAACAAAAGTATTTAAAAAAATCCATAAAATATATGGATTTGATGAATCATCGAAACAGTATATCTTGATTCAGAGCTATACTACAACGTTTATGCCATTATATCTGGAAATCGCTAGTTATGAAAATACGTATCATTAATTTTGTTTGTGGGCATTTTCAAAATTCAATAAA
This sequence comes from Bicyclus anynana, assembly GCF_947172395.1. Taxonomy (NCBI): domain Eukaryota; kingdom Metazoa; phylum Arthropoda; class Insecta; order Lepidoptera; family Nymphalidae; genus Bicyclus; species Bicyclus anynana. The sequence continues at coordinate 11,942,395 of NC_069110.1, read as the reverse complement.
ATACATAGAAGTGACGAGACATCGAACCTGTATAACTTGGTTCAGAACAATCCTGCATCATTTGTGCAATACTAAATGTTGCTCCAAATGTACAGTTCTAAAGATAAGTACCATATTTTTGTAAAACGGCACTTTAAATATTCAATAAGATATATGGATTTGACGAATCTGTATAACTTGACACAGAGCTACATTACAATGTTTATGCTATAGTAACTAATGCTGCAAATGGCTAGTTACAACGATACGTATCATTTATTTTGTTGGTGGGCACTTACAAAACTCAGTAAAATGTATGGAAGTGACGAGTCATCGAACCTTAATAACTTGGTTCAGAGCACTCCTACAACATTTGTGCCATACCAACTATTGTTCCAAATGGGTAGTTCTAATGATACGTACCAGTTTTTTTTCTTGGCGGGCACTTTTGAAAATCGACAAAATGTATGGAAATAACGAATCTTCGAACCTGTATAACTTGGTTCAGACCCCTCCTACAACTTTCATGCCATATTAGCTATTACTCCAAATGGCTAGTTCTAACGAGTCGTGCCATTTTTTTTCGTTGGCCGGCACTTTTAAAAAGGGCCCAAAATGAATGATCTCCTTTACTGACATAGCTCAGTGAGTCGCGAATCAAAACGTGTTGCAGAAAGTCGCTGAATGATCGCGGCTCGAGCCCGTTGTATTTGAAAGTCCATGCAAGAATCTTTTGTCCAACATTGTCCATCAGCTGTTAATGATGATGCTGAATTTCGATCATACTCTACCTTTGAAACAAAATGGAAGTGTGAAATCGGCGTTTATTAATTTTATATTGGTCAGAGCGATGTAATGTAGGTAATTATCAACCCATATTCGGTTCACTGCTGAGTTCGAGCCTCATCTCAGAATGAGACGGGTTAAGCCAATAGTCCACCACCTGGCCCAATGCGGATTGGCAAACACACACGCATAGAATTAAGAAATTCCTCTGGTATGCAGGTTTCCTCTCGATGTTTTCCTTCACCGTTTGAGACACGTGATATTTAATTTCTTAAAATTAATTAATGTACTCGTATATGTATAAAATCAAGATAAGGTTATAATATTGCTCAAATAATTGAAGATGCCTATTTACGTTTGCTTCGTAGGTCTTAAAAATATAGGTATGATACAAATTTTTTTGTGTTTGCCTGGAGTTCTTCGTTTCCAAGAGTGGCGTGCACTTCATCAATGCAAATATACACTGCATATCCCGAGGACTCATTTATTGGAGAAGGATTTTTTTATAAATATTTCCGTATAGTGCCTACCCTAGGCCTTGTGTGTGATACTGGTTTCCGGCTCTGGACTTTGATAGAAAGAGGGCAGGTATAAGCTCCTGAAAACATTTTTCTAGCGTATCTTGTTAATTATGTTACGTAGTAACTATTATCTAACCTTCAGGAGTGAGCTATACAAGTATATTTGTTACTTAACGTTGTATGTTTTATTTTTGGTTAAAATAAAATTCCAGGGAGATCTGATGATGATGATGATGATGATGATGATGGTTATGATGATGATGGTGATGATGGTGATGATGATCATGATAATGATAATGATGAAAGAGGGAAAAGAAGATTGTTTAATGTAGATACTTATTTTGGGCCTAATAAAAAGTGACTATGCTAAATTCGAATTGAGTAAATGACAACCAAAGGGCAAATACATTTTCCGTTTCACGTGTACTGTGAAGGCTGTTGATTACTCCAGGGAAAACGTACCACTCATTCGAATAAAGTAATACCTATTGCCTTAACAACATAATCTAAATAAATAAATAAAATTGAAGTCCGTTCATAATTTGAAATTAAGAGCTTTTCACTAAATACTTTTAAATTAAAATGTATAAGAAACCTTCATTCATTCAATAAAAAAATGGGTGAAGGACATTTAAATCGCATCTTAAACTTTATTATTCTTTTAATTTTCCCTAGAGACGTATTACTGTGATTTAATCGATGTAAGATGAACAAACCTGATAGCGACTTATTAACGCATGTGTGAACACCGTACCTACGAGTGTGAGAATAAGATAAGCGATAAGGCTACAAAAATCATATTATTTACGCCGAATATCAAGATTCTATACATTTACTAATCCATACATCCCATTAAGTCTGTTTGTATATATGGGTTGGTTACTTTTTATGCAAAACTACTGAATTTTGTCTGAAATTTGGAAAGATATCGGGAAAAAACCCATGGTTTCTGCTGAATTAAAACAAAGTGAATTTGTAAGTTTCCCTGTTAAGCTTTCACTAATGGATACACATAATCAGAAATGAGGAGATCCGCAGAAGAACCAAAGTCACCGACATAGCTCAACGAGTTGCGAAGCTAAAGTGGCGGGGCACATAGCTCGAAGTGCCGATGGACGTTGGGGTCCCAAAGTGCTGGAATGGCGACCCCATACTAGTAAGCGCAGTGTTGGCCGACCCCCCACCAGGTGGACTGACGACATCAAGCGAGTCGCAGGGATTCGCTGGATGCAGGTGGCTCAGTATCGTGATGTTTGGAAGTCCCTACAAAAGGCGTATGTCCTGCAGTGGACGTCCATCGGCTAATATGACGATGATGATGATGAATGGATACACATATACAATGGATAGTTACATCATCAGAGATATTGACTCGTCTGATTTCCACAGGAATTTCCATATTTTTTAGACAGTCAGATAGACTTACTTTTGTATTTAGAATTTTAGCATGGATATAGATAAAAAAAATATTTCTCTGAGGACATTAAGCGAGTCGCAGAGATTCAATCGTAAACGCTTAGAAAATTAAAATTTGCATGGGAATGACATTTGGTATACGATGGAACACATGATCAAGTTTATCGATCGGATATGGCATTTCCAAACATTTTTTTAGTTTTCAAAGCGTAAGCCCTCATTCGCACGAGAGCTTTTATAACGGACGTTTAAAAAGCGTTCAAATATAACAAATGCATTCCCAATTATATGTTCACATGGCAGCCTTTTTAAAACATGCCGCTTTTTCTCGAGCAGTGTTGCATTTTCAATTTTGTGCTTTGGAAATAACCTTCATTTAACTTCTATTTGTACTCTTTTTTAACGTCCGGTTGAAAAACTTTAAGTTTAACGTTTGTAGACAGAATCAACCTGCCATATGGCTACAGGCCTAGGATCGTGATGTTTGGAAGTCCCTACAAAAGGCGTATATCCTGCAGTGGACGTCCATCGGCTGATATGATGCTAATGATGACTGTATAATTAGTAATTTATGGAGGAACAAAAATATTCTTTAATATTGTAAAGAAATATAATCTTCAAAGTACCTGAACTAATTACAGAGAAGGTAACGAGGATATTTTGCAAACAAGCTTTTCTGCTAACAAGCTTCTAACTAACTAACTGACGAGCTCTGGCTAGCGTGACATTTTACTAGTAAGGGAACATATTCGTGGAAATATAATTTGTTAATATGAAAGTACTTAATGTGATTTGGTTAGAACAACCAGATTCATGTGCCGCTTTGGTCGATTTAAAATCAATTATATGAAATTTAAAGTTAACTGTGAAATTTCATTAACAAAACTTTCAGTATTTTATGGTTTACATAGTAATTAAATTAATTAAACGGTACAAGAATCGTTATGTTAGCGCTTTGTATTCAAACATTACGATCGTAAAACTCAATTGGCAAAATATGGTAAATATATGTAATACAATAGATATTATAATCTATCTCTAATTCCAAATTTTAGCCAAATCGGTGCATGTGGCGTGAAGGAGTAATAAACATAAACAAACATACTTACACACAATCTTTCGCCTTTATTATAGGTGTAGTACTAAATAAAGTGTCATTGTTACACTCCAAAAACAATAGAGTATATTGTATGTTGTATGTCAATGAGCATACCTAATAAAAGAAAATTGAAGCAAAATTCTTAATCGAGCTTAATTTTTGAAGACAATTAAAGTATTAAGTTTAATTTTTGAAGTTCGATTTTAAAGTTCAGTGTGTCAACGAAAAGAGAAATATCTACGCTTGCCATATGCTATATATTTTTAATTTTACAACCTTTATCATATCACGTGAACAATGAAAGTATGATGAAGTGTAATAATGTGAAGCCATAAACTAGGATAAATAAGCATCCAATATAAATATACATACATTATTTTGAAGCTTGATACATACAACACTATTTATTTCAGTTTATAATATTTATTTATTACAACACATTAGGCAGATTTGCAGAAATGCCGAATTGGCTACAGGTACATTCAAGTGTGGTAGTGCTTGTACGAAAACGTCACTATGTCAGTCCATATACAGGATCAGACTACGAGGCCAATCCAGCTAATATTTGGAAGTCCCTACAAAAGGTATATGTCCTGCAGTGGATGTCCATCGGCTGATATGATGATGATGAAGGCAGATTTCTCCGAAAGTATAGCTACCTTATAACTTCAAAAAGATTAAGGTTTTATGGCACTAAGGTTAAACTTTTTAGCTAGCGTAATTGCCCATACTAAGTTGCTAATGCATAACTATCAGCTTTTAAAAGAATACCAAGGTCCAGCCATCAAAAGCTCTTGCTCTAAAATAAAAACCAACCGATTGTAAGAGGTGGCACGCAGTGACGTGCTTAAGGTTTTTAAATATGGTAGGTAAAAATTGACAAAATGGAAAATTTCTTCTCCAATACACAGGTTCGCATTGAGGCCGCATTTTCGCATATATGAATTGTAAGCTGCTGGTGATATGAAGTTTACTGGATCAGCTAGTGATATAATATACAGGGTGTCTGATAGCGATTATGATGAATTTGTTTTGTGAAATTTTAAATTGTTAAGAATACTTTTTATGGAATAAATAAGCACTTTAATCAACAAATCTGATAAGAGAAAGCTTTCATTTTTTTATTTAAATTTTATTAATAAAAAGTAAGTTTAAGACAAGTAGGCAGATATTGAAAACCATTGAAGAAAAAAGTTGGAATGCTCACATTTTTCTTTTGTTTTCCTGATAAGCGTTCTGTGTTCTGTGGTCTCAAATTTTGCCAAGTTTCATTTGAATTCATTCAGTAGTTTCAGCGTGATGCCCGGCCAACATGACTGGGAGACAGGCAGGTAGACAGACAAAAAATATTTTTGTATTGATTAAACTCGAATTAAAATTTTCAAGATATTTTCAATCTGCACTGTACAGAATTGGACCTGTTTGTTACAGTTTTAATAAAAGTATAAGTAGGTAGATAGATTATGCATATATTATTTATATTATTAAGAATTTATCTTCATAATCAAGAATACAATCCATAAATAATTAAATTTTATTTGTACAAAAATACTTAGTTTTATACAATACACTTAGTGCCATCTAGTTAAGTTTTGAAAAACCTATGAGTATAATCTATACTAATATTATGTACTATAATTTACTATAAAAATTGGTTTATTATGTTAAGTTGCTTTCATCTGTACTTTTAAATATTCTGTACTTTGATAATAATATTATACTGCGTTATAAAAAAAACTTTTTCTAACAAACTCCTTACATCCAGTAATTTAATTGCCTTGGACATTGCTTAATCTACCAGTGAAAACCGCATGAAAATCCGTTCAGTAGAACCAGAGAATAGTGTTCACATACAGACTGACAGAAAAGTTAATAATTTAAAAAATATTTTCGTTTTAATTAATTTTATTTAGCAAAGTATTAACTGTCTATCAAGTCAGTATTTTTTTTCCCGACCGCTGAAAACGAAAAAAAGTATATAACCATTTATTATTCCTAGTTACTATCATCTAATATACCATATCCATACCAAATCTAATTGCATTTGCTCCCCGTAACATAAGTCGTAACCGTAATTGTAAATTTAGCATCCCGGGCCTCTAAATAAAAAAAAAAATAAATAAATTCATAATTCATCCCAATTCACAATTTACAATTCATAGTCATAATACAGGGGTACTTGAATTAACCAAGTACCACTCTATCAAAAAAATGCTGTATGCGAAATATTCCAAATTTATGGATATTACATAGTAGCGTCTTTGTTTCAACTTTATATCTTCTAAGAGAGACAAGCGCTAGCGCGTGCGCAATTGTATAAACCGCCATCTAGTTAAGCACTCGTAAACTAAAACACTCAACGAAATCTTCGAACATACACAAAAATACAGTGTTTTTAAGTGAAATTCCTATACAAAAGAAGTTGAAAAAAATATTTGTTATTTGACTACCTTTAAATATATTGATATTTTTTTATGATTCATTCGAGAAAATTAAGTCAATTAATGTATGATATTTTTTTGAAATATAATCTGCTTCATCATTATCATAAAGAAGGCGGCTAGT